>NC_134360.1:138024284-138115294 GCF_048569485.1 Anomaloglossus baeobatrachus | reverse complement strand
ATTTATTTGTAGAAATAAATATTCCTTATTTGACCAGAAATGGAAGTGGCAGATTTTCGTTGTCTTTGAATTGGGGGTGGTATCCCATCTGCGCACCCTGATTAATGGAATGACGTATACTATACCAGGACTAAAATTCTAAAAAGGGGCTGTGACCCTTTCAGCATACTGCTGTCAGTGGGCAGCAGTGATGTCACATCAGCAGCGTGACAGCTAATCATGGAGCTCAGCGGCTCATGCCATCAACATCATCAGAGCTCATTGATTGGATGCAGCACTGGCCGCATGATGTCACCGCTGCAGCCAAACCGTAGAGATCAGGGTAGCGGCAGAGAGCTGGACCCAGGTTTACAAAAAAAATCAAATAAAAAGAAACCACACAACACACTCAGAGCTTTGCTGAAAGAAGACAACCCCTTTAAGTCGGTCATGGATTTGAGTGCAAACAAGCTGAACAGAACTGAGCAGCAGATCCTGTGCACATCGCAGGTTGTGAAGTCTGCAATAAAAGTCAGTCTAAGTTTTTTTTACTAGACAAATTTAAACAAAAACCAAAAATGTTTAGAAGGTTTTTTTGTTAGTTTTTAAAGGGAATCTATCACTAGGTTTTAGCTAGTCCATCTAAGAGCAGAACGATGTACAGGCAGAAAGGGGAAGAGAGCTGAAAGATAAATGCTGTATAAAAAAAAAAAAATCAATGGGCTGGAAACAGGTGTCTGGCATGTTAGAAGTTAACCCCTCTCCTGGAATGTGACAAGTGGCACGTTTAGCCAGGGTCTGTGCTTGTGGCTGAGCTCCATGGAAACCAGCTGTACAACATGAAAGATAAAAGCTCTCCTTGCAGGAAAATAAACAGCAGATAGAAAAAAGAAAGTCAATTGCAAACTTGTTTATTTCCATGCTGTCCAATTAGAGCAAATTAATAACTTAACCCCTTTCCAACCAGACATGTGCAGCTAACAAGAAATCCACCAGCTCCCATTAATCCCCCTTTAGATCGTGCTGTCAAACTCTGACAGTGCAATCCAAAGAGCTCCGGGAGGGATTGCGCTGCTCCCCACCGCCATCGGGGTGCCAATGGGTCGGCATGGCAGCGTGGGGTCAGATGATGACCCCTGTTGCTGCCATGATGTATTTCCTGTCAATGCTGGCACTCACAGTAACACAGCATGTCTCCTGAAGCATCGCACTGATCAGAAGCGATCAGAGTGTACAGTCATAAGTCCCCTAAAGAGACTAGTAAAATAAATAATATAAAAAAAAAATCCTAAAGTTCAAATCACCCCATTTTGCCCCATTGAAAAAAAAAACCAAACATATTTGGTATCGCTGTGTTCAGAAATGCCCGATCTATTAAAATAGAAAATTAATTAGTCTGATCGGTACACGGCGTAATAAGATAAAAATTCCAAACGCCAAAATTACGTTTTTTTGGTTGCTGCGACACTGAATTAAAATGCAATAACAGACAATCATATCATCACATCTATGCCAAAATGGTATAATTAAAAACACTAGTTCAAAAAATAAGCCATCACTGATCCCCAGAGCTCTCAACATGAGAACACTGCGGGTCTCGGAAAATATTAACAAAAGCGCTATTTTTTTTTTTATTCTTTACAAACTTCTGATTTGTTTTTTCACCACTTCCATAAAACTAAAACTATATAAGTTTGGTGTCTATGAACTCGTACTGACATGTCAGTTTTTCAAAATAGTAAACACTGTAAATAAATGCAATTTGACCACATTTGATTTTTTTCCGTTTTCCAGTACAATATGGGACAGAATTCGGCCGCTTCTCTGCACCTGTGCTCGGATTCTCACAGGCGAGAGACTCGGAGCACAGTAAATGACACTCAGCTCACTCCGGTAGGGAGCATGAGCAGTGTCATTACCCTATAGAATCACATCCTATACACTTGTGCAATGCCAGTCTTAATGTACAGATGTTTCCATGGATATGGGTCACCAGACCCTGGCAGTGTGCACACTATTACATTCTCAGGCCCTGTGTACACACTGCGTTTTTTGCCGCGGTTTTGCTGCATGAATTGCTGCAGAAAATGTTCATAACTTTTCTGCAGTCATTCCCCAGCAAAACCTATGGTAAAAGACAAAAAAATGCTGTGCGCACACTGCGCTTTTTTCCCCGGCAGGTTTTGCTACAGAATTTCTGCAACAAAAAGAATGAGCATGTCACTTTTCCACAGGTACCTGCGGTTTTTGCCATAGGGAATGGTAAAAAAAAACGCAGGGACCAACCCGTGGAAAAACCACAGCAAAACCGCGGGTGTAGTATTCTGCCAGAGGGTGCGGATTTTTCTTAAGAAAAGTCAATTTTCTAGTGCGCATATAGCCTAAAGCTGGTGTCACACACAGCGACAACGACGTCGCTGCTACGTCACCATTTTCTGTGACGTTGCAGCGACGTCCCGTCGCTGTCGCTGTGTGTGACATCCAGCAACGACCTGGCCCCTGCTGTGAGGTCGCCGGTCGTTGCTGAATGTCCAGCTTCATTTTTTGGTCGTCACTCTCCCGCTGTGACACACACATCGCTGTGTGCGACAGCGAGAGAGCGACGAAATGAAGCGAGCAGGAGCCGGCGTCTAGCAGCTGCGGTAAGCTGTAACCAGCGTAAACATCGGGTAACCAAGGGAAGACCTTTCCCTGGTTACCCGATATTTACCTTCGTTACCAGCCTCCCCTCTTGCTGCCAGCGCCGGCTCCTGCTCTGTGCACATGTGGCTGCAGTACACATCGGGTTAATTAACCCGATGTATACTGTAGCAAGGAGAGCAAGGAGCCAGCGCTAAGCAGTGCGCGCGGCTCCCTGCTCTCTGCACTGTGACATGTAGCTGCAGCACACATCGGGTTAATTAACCCGATGTGTACTGTACCTAGGAGAGCAAGGAGCCAGCACTAAGGGTATGTGCGCACGTTGCTTTTTACCTGCTTTTTTGCTGCTTTTTCTTCTGCGCTGTTTAATGCCAAAATGGATGTGTTCTTCTATTCAAGCAAAGTCTATGGGAATTTGGGTTTCTTGTTCACACTATGTTGTTCAAAATGCTGCCTTTTTGTGGCAGAACTTTGGTCAAAAACTCAGCTTTGCAGTTCAAAACCCAAATGGCAAAAACAATTGACATGTTGCTTCTTTGAAAAGCTGAGTTTTTGACCAAAGTTCTGCCTCAAAAAGGCAGCATTTTGAACAACATAGTGTGAACAAGAAACCCAAATTCCCATAGACTTTGCTTGAATAGAAGAACACATCCATTTTGGCATTAAACAGCGCAGAAGAAAAAGCAGCAAAAAAGCAGGTAAAAAGCAGGTAAAAAGCAACGTGCGCACATACCCTAAGCGCGGCTCCCTGCTCTCTGCACATGTAGCACAGCGACGTTATGATCGCTGCTTCTGCTGTGTTTGACAGCTAAGCAGCGATCATAACAGTGACTTACAAGGTCGCTGTTACGTCAGCGAAAATGGTGACATAACAGCGACGTCGTTGTCGCTGTCGCTTAGTGTGAACCCAGCTTAAGAGAGGGGTTAACTCCTAATATACCAGTCTGCTCTCTCCTTACGATTGATTTCTGTTCAGCCGTTATCTGCTCACCTACCCTTACAGTTCCTGACAAATTGCTGTTATAAATATTGCAACCTCACTGCCCCATCTACTGGCTGCTTTCAGAGAACAGGTCCCCTAATCAAGGCTCTCACCAGCTTTTTGCTTATTCAAAAGCCTTGTTATCCCTGTGGAAAAACAGTGATGGATGTGTAGACTCCAGAACAAGCCACTGACAGCTGAAGGTGCTGCAGCAGAGCTTTATAGTGCTACTAATACTACAGCTGTGCTGCTCACCAGAGCTGTCAGTCATAGAGGCGAGCCCGCCTTGCCAGAAACGAGCAAGTAAAACACTGGAAAGCAGCAACAATTAGAGAATAACCCTTTAAAATGTATTTTAAACATTTTTTAATTAATATTTGTCAGTTTCTTTTAATATATTCCATGTCACTAACTAAAAACTTTGAAAAAAAATCAAATTTGAGTTGTCAACAACACAGACAGAATTACAGAAAAGCAACATTTAACTGAAGAGACCACCACTAAATCTGATCAGTGATTTGCTCAATCGGCCCGATTCTGTCAGATGAGAAAGTATACGGCCGTCTGATGCCCGCGCCCATTGGCAGAAAGATCGTGCCGCGTTCAATGGTTGCTAGGGCAACAGGAGGCCTGCAGGGGCTTGCGTGCCATATCCTTCAGCCAATCAGCTGCTGTTAGGGGTGAGGCCTATTGGAGCTGTCAAACACTGACAGGTTAGATAATGTGAAGAACTACAGTGTATTGGTAATGTGGGACTAGTATCCTGAAAATGTAAAACGTTAATATGTTAAAGACAGGTTTGCTTAAAAAAAACCCTGCTTATGATATGACATATTGGCCATTGCTGCGATCATAACCTACACTGTAAGGCTGTGTGCCCACAATCAGTGTTTGCAGCATATTGGATGCAGTGTGTTTCAGCTTTGTTCAAAACGCTGCATTGTACAGTACAAGCACAGTGGAGGGATTTCTAGAAATCCCATGATCACTGTGCATGTACAGCCTGCAGCAAACACTGACCTGCATAGCGGCTTTCCTGAGCCGCAGCATGTCAATTCTTTGCTGCGGAGTCACATGCATCCTCCGTAGGAAGAACACAAGTGAGAGACTGGAGCGCCCCGAACCCTAATCATAGGCACGAGCAGCTGTGCTCTACTGCAGAGGAGACTCATGGCCCCTTATATCAGGACCAGCCGTGTCTAGGACGCAGCGGGTCCTGATCGTGGCCACGTGCCCTAAAAATCATCAATTAATTTCATATTGCAAATGTTTATAAAAAAAATACACGGAGCCCCACGCTCAACCTTTTAAGCTATGTTATCCATTTTGCTGTGTGTGGCCCAATCATTATGGTGCCAAAACCTGCAGAGATTGTGTCAAGGCCAAGATCTGGATGGTACAGAAGGTGCTACGTGCCCTTCTATACTGCCCGTGTGTCAACAACCAGAGACCAGCAGAATAGACACTAGAATACAGAATAGTAGCTGCATCAACAGGAATCAAAATTAAATGCCAAAAAAAAATATTCCAACATTGACCATTTCCAGCACAGGACTAGCCCAACCAAATGGGGCCTCCTGATTATCACTGCCAGCAGATATCAAAGAAAGGGAATCAGACAGCTGCATTGCAATGTGTCAAATCCTCTTTTCCACACACAGAAGATAAATCTAGCAGGAGGTTGTGCCAAAGGATTACTCCTCTCCCATCAGCCAAGTCGTGTATAGATTAGTGGCATCATATAAATAAATACTTACATAGGTCAATCCAAATCATGAACAGGATCCTGGAAAACTACAGGTGTAAAGGGCGGCAAACGGCAGCCAACTACAGGTAGAAGCAGACATGACGGACAGCAGCAAACGAATGTGTAAAGACGCAGGTTGTCTAGACCTAGACAATGCACAAGTCAGAATGGCGCCTACATACTCACAGGCTCCTCACACAGCGGTCTCTGCGGTGCATGCGCCATCCATTATTTATGAAACTCGATCACAGACCAACTGCAGCGAATGCTCCTGTTCACATGTCTGTGTGTGCAGACTAATAGACTGCAAAAATAAATAAAAATATCCTACACTGATCCATGTTGTAGATCAGATTCAGCAATGGAGGTCAATGGGAAACAGTCAGCTCCAGCTATCTGAATGGGCACAACGCAGCCGCCCACCTCAAATAGGCAGATGGCAAAAATTACGTCTCACAGCAACTGCGTTGATATGGCGCAGCGCTCTGAGCCCCCCCAGACACATACGGCGCAGCGCTGAGCCCCCCCCACACACATACGGCGCAGCGCTCTGAGCCCCCCCCCCACACACACACACATATGGCGCAGCGCTGAGCCCCCCCCCACACACACATACGGCGCAGCGCTCTGAGCCCCCCCCACACACACACATACGGCGCAGCGCTCTGAGCCCCCCACACACACACACGGCGCAGCGCTCTGAGCCCCCCACACACACACACATACGGCGCAGCGCTCTGAGCCCCCACACACACACACATACGGCGCAGCGCTCTGAGCCCCCCACATGCGGCGCAGCGCTCGGGGGGCCCCCCACATGCGGCGCAGCGCTCGGGGCCCCCCACATGCGGCGCAGCGCTCGGGGCCCCCCACATGCGGCGCAGCGCTCGGGGCCCCCCACATGCGGCGCAGCGCTCGGGGCCCCCCACATGCGGCGCAGCGCTCGGGGCCCCCCACATGCGGCGCAGCGCTCGGGGCCCCCCACATGCGGCGCAGCGCTCGGGGGCCCCCCACATGCGGCGCAGCGCTCGGGGCCCCCCACATGCGGCGCAGCGCTCGGGGCCCCCCCACATGCGGCGCAGCGCTCGGGGCCCCCCACATGCGGCGCAGCGCTCGGGGCCCCCCACATGCGGCGCAGCGCTCGGGGCCCCCCACATGCGGCGCAGCGCTCGGGGCCCCCCACATGCGGCGCAGCGCTCGGGGCCCCCCACATGCGGCGCAGCGCTCGGGGCCCCCCACATGCGGCGCAGCGCTCGGGGCCCCCCACATGCGGCGCAGCGCTCGGGGCCCCCCACATGCGGCGCAGCGCTCGGGGCCCCCCACATGCGGCGCAGCGCTCGGGGCCCCCCACATGCGGCGCAGCGCTCGGGGCCCCCCACATGCGGCGCAGCGCTCGGGGCCCCCCACATGCGGCGCAGCGCTCTGGGCCCCCCACATGCGGCGCAGCGCTCTGAGCCCCCCACATGCGGCGCAGCGCTCTGAGCCCCCCACATGCGGCGCAGCGCTCTGAGCCCCCCACATGCGGCGCAGCGCTCTGAGCCCCCCACATGCGGCGCAGCGCTCTGAGCCCCCCACATACGGCGCAGCGCTCTGAGCCCCCCACATACGGCGCAGCGCTCTGAGCCCCCCACATACGGCGCAGCGCTCTGAGCCCCCCCACATACGGCGCAGCGCTCTGAGCCCCCCACATACGGCGCAGCGCTCTGAGCCCCCCACATACGGCGCAGCGCTCTGAGCCCCCCACATACGGCGCAGCGCTCTGAGCCCCCCACATACGGCGCAGCGCTCTGAGCCCCCCATATACGGCGCAGCGCTCTGAGCCCCCCATATACGGCGCAGCGCTCTGAGCCCCCCACATACGGCGCAGCGCTCTGAGCTCCCCACATACGGCGCAGCGCTCTGAGCCCCCCATATACGGCGCAGCGCTCGGGGCCCCGCACTCAGTAGATCCGGGGGCAGCTCTGACCCCGCACACGGAGCGCCTCCATCACTCACCCCCAGATAACATAGTTCGTCTTGACGTTCTTCGGCCAAGAAAACTCTCCGAATATAACTTCATCCCCCTTGACGTTGATATCCTTCTTCTGGATGTTGTACTGACGCAGAACGCTCAGCACGTCCGCCATCTTCTCCTCCTCCTCCTGACTGCTGCGGCCGCAGCAAGGACCCCACCAGAAGAGCTGACTGGAGAAAGCGCCTGATTCGTCCGCGGTGAGGACCCACGTACATGTGCTGTCTTGAGAAATGCCTGTCTCTGTAGACACCAGGACAACATAGGCGACCTAGGCGAAGCCTAATTTTGCGGCTATACTGTACGCATGCGCACTCGGCACGTGTTGTTTTGTTTTCTTGCTTCCTGCAGCCTGCTCCTATACTGCTCCGTGTAGTAATAGTGGCGCATGCGTGTATTCCGCCATGTTACTATGCTAGTTCTCGGCCTGTAGCTTCCCCGTAATTATAGTGACGCCTGTAGCGCCTCAGGCTTGTCCTGTGTCCTCCATGCACTGGTCACTGATTGTGAGGCGTCACCATAATATCTGAGCTGTGCCTCTGTCCTGACATTACACCACATTGCCCAGCGCTACTCCCAGTATGGAAGCAGGCCCCAGTGCTCTGGTGAGCGCAGCCTGCGCCTTCCTGCCCCGAGACCGCCACATCTTGCTACATGTGCTCACTGCAGCTGCGTTGTCACAAACAATCTGCACTGTCCAAGAGGGCCTGGAAATAGAAAAATAAGCTTGTAATGATGGTACCTTTCTTGCGCGTTTTTGGCAATTCATTTTTTATGCGTTTTTTTTGTGAAAAATAGTGATGGGCGCATGGCCGGCTTTACCTTTGTGCCAGGTCACACAGGCCGTCGGCGGCAGACAGCAGAGGGGGCGCCCAGGGAGCAGGAATGCACTTTTACTTGCTGCTCCTGCGGTGCCCAGGATCCAGCAGGGGGTGCCCTCCCCTCTGTGCTCTGTGTCTTGTCTTCTCCCATCTTCACCAGAGAGAGGGGGAGGGGCTCTGCTCTGCGGAGGCTGGGAACTGGGAAGGAAGACTTGTACTGTATGTACCGTATGTGAGTGCTGTGTGTGATATCTGTAATGTATTATGTGCTGTCTATGTGTTATGTATAAGAGGTGTGTGTGTACTGTGTAATAGCTATCAATCATCTATCTAATATCTATCCCTCTATCAATCATCTATCTAATATCTATCCCTCTATCTATCTCTATTATCTTTCTATTTATCTGTTATTTGTCTCTCTATTACCTATTTATATTATCTATCTATCCCTCTATCCATCTATATCTATCTATTTATCCATCTATCTATTATCCATCTATCAATCAAATCAGCTTTAATAGCAGGAACAAATACAAACTAGTTTTTCCAAAGCAAGTGTACACTATCTCGCTATCTATCTATTATCTATCTGTCCCTCTATTTAAACTGTGTGCAGAATTATTAGGCAAGTTGTATTTTAAAGGGAACCTGTCATCAGAAATTTTGCACTAAACCTAAAAGATTCCCCCTCTGCAGCTCCTGGGCTGCATTCTGGAAAGGTTCCTGTTGTTCTTGTGCCCCCTTTCTGACCAAAATAAAGACTTTATAAAGTGGTACCTTTTTGTATTCAGATCTTGATAATGGTACACGGGGGCAGGCTCTCTGGTGTCCGTTAGTCTGCCTCCCTGTTGCTTTAGGCCGTCCCCCATCGCGCAATTTCAAAGAGGTGACGTGAGGTAAGCTGGCCAGTGCTTGCGCAGAACGGTGGAGGCGGCGGTGAAAGCGCAAGCACGAGATTATGGGCGGGTACTTACTGATGAAAATCACAGCGCCACCCATAATCAAGAACAACAGGAACCTTGATAGAATGCAGCCCAGGAGCTGCAGAGGGGGAATCTTTTAGGTTTAGTGCAAAATTTCAGATGACAGGTTCCCTTAGAGGATTTTTTTTTATTATTGATCAACAACTATGTTCTCAATCAACCCACAAGACTCATAAATATCAAAGCTTCATATTTCTGGAAGTTGGAGTGGGGTTTTTTTTCGATCTTAGGAGGACATCTGTTTGTGCAGGTAACTATTACTGTGCAGAATTATTAGGCAACTTAATAAAAACCAAATATATTCCCATCTCACTTGTTTATTTTCACCAGGTAAACCAATATAACTGCACAAAATGTAGAAATAAACATTTCTGACATGCAAAAACAAAACCCCAAAAAGCTTAGTGACCAATATAGCCACCTTTCTTTCTGTCGACACTCAACAGCCTATCATCCATAGATTCTGTCAGTTGCTTGATCTGTTTACGATCAACATTGCGTGCAGCAGCCACCACAGCCTCCCAGACACTGTTCCGACAGGTGTACTGTTTTCCCTCCCTGTAGATCTTACATTTTATGAGGTACCACAGGTTTCCTATGAGGTTCAGACCAGGTGAACAAGGGGACAATGTCATTATTTTTTAATCTTTTAGAACTTTACTGGCCAGCCACGCTGTGGAGTAGTTGGATGCATGTGATGAGCATTGTCCTGCATGAAAATCATGTTTTTTCTTCAACGATACCGACTTCTTCCTATACCACTGCTTGAAGACGTTGTCTTCCAGAAACTCACAGTAGGTCTGGGCGTTGAGCTTCACTCCATCCTCAACTCAAAAAGGTCCTACAAGTTCATCTTTGATGATACCAGCCCATACCAGTACCCACCTCCATCTTGCTGGCGTCTGAGTCGGAGTTGAGCTCTCTGCCCTTTACTGATCCAGCTTCTGGCCCATCCATCTGGCCCATCAAGAGTCACTCTTATTTCATCAGTCCATAAAACCTTTGAAAAATCAGTCTTAAGATATCTCTTGGCCCAGTCTTGACATTTTATCTTATGTTTCTTGTTCAAAGGTGGTCGTTTTTCAGCCTTCCTTACCTTGGCCATGTCCCTGAGTATGGCACACCTTGTGCTTGTTGATACTCCAGTGCAGCTCTGAAATATGGCCAAACTGGTGGCAAATGGCATTTTGGCAGCTTCACGCTTGATTTTCCTCAATTCATGGGCAGTTATTTTGCGCCTTTTTTGCCCAACACGCTTCTTGCGACCCTGTTGGCTATCTACCAAGAAACGCTTGATTGTTCGGTGATCACGCTTCAAAAGTTTGGCAATTTCAAGACTTCTGCATCCCTCTGCTAGACATCTCACAATTTTGGACATTTCAGAGCCCATCAAATCTCTCTTCTGACCCATTTTGTCAAAGGAAAGGAAGTTGCCTAATTAAGCACACCTTATATAGGGAGTTCATTTCATTACACCACACCCCTCCTCATTACAGAGATGCACATCACCTGATTTACTTAATTGGTAGTTGGCTCTCAAGCCTATACAGCTTGGAGTAGGACAACATGTATAAAAATTATCATGTGATCAAAATACTAATTTGCCTAATAATTCTGCACACAGTGTATCTATCCCTCTATCTCTATTATCTGTCTCTTTATCTATCTGGTATCTATCTATCTCTATTATCTACCGTATTTTTCGGACTATAAGACGCACCGGACCATAAGACGCACCCTGGTTTTAGAGCAGGAAAATAGGAAAATACAATTTTAAGCAAAAAATGGGAGTCATGACACACTGTTATGGGGCGAGGATCTGCTGCTGACACTGTTATGGGGGTAATGTCTCCAAATTCTCTACTAAGGTACCCCAGCCTGGTAATGATCCTCCTGCCTTGTATATACAGTATATGTCTCTCATCCTGCTATATACCCCATCCTGGCATATGGCCCCATCCTGCTATATACGGTAACCCATCCTGCTATATACCCCCATCCTGCTATATACCCCCATCCTGCTATATACCCCCAACCTGCTATATACCCCCACCCTGCTCATATACCCCCACCCTGCTCACATACCCCCATTCTGCTTATATACCCCCATCCTGCTCATATACACCCATCTTGCTCATAATATACCCCATCCTGCTCATAATATACCACCATCCTGCTCATATACCACATCTTGCTCATATACCCCCATCCTGCTCATAATATACCCCCATCCTGCTCATAATATACCCCCATCCTGTTCATAATATATCCCCATCCTGCTCATACTATACCCCCATCCTGCTCATACTATACCCCCATCCTGCTCATACTATACCCCCATCCTGCTCATACTATACCCCCATCCTGCTCATAATATACCCCCATCCTGCTCATAGTATACCCCCATCCTGGTATACGGCCCGCATCCTGTCGCACATAAAAAATAAACGTTCATACTCACCTTACCTCACTCCCTGCAGCATTGCTCCCCCTCCCGTCTGTGTCAGCGGCAGCGCCGCTGAGTGGAGCCGTACCCATTCTTCTGCAGCATTGCGATGTCCTCCTGTGCCAGCGGCGGCCGCTGAGTGGACCCGTCCCCGTTCTCCTGCAGCATTGCGTTGTCCTCCTGTCTGTGTCAGCGGCAGTGCCGCTGAGTGGAGCCGTCCCCGTTCTCCTGCAGCATTGCAATGTCCTCCTGTGCCAGCGGCGGCTGCATGTGGATACGTGCGCACAGCGATGACGTCATCGCTGTGTGCGCCGCTAGTCTCCACTCAACGGCCGCCGCTGGCACAGGAGGACATCGCAATGCTGCAGGAGAACGGGGACGTGTCCACTCAGCGGCCGCCGGCAGCCAGGAGGAGATCGCGGTGCTGCAGGGGAACGGTGACAGGTGAATACACAGGATTCACTGCACCCCGCGCTGATGATGATGCGTGGGGAGTAGTGAATACAGCCGCGCGTAGTTGCCAGGGGTGATCATGTGGGCCGGCTGTTTATCCCTCGCCCATCCTCCCGTCCACCTGTCTACTCCTGCTACAGCGCTGAGAGATGGGCGGGAGGATGGGTGTGCATATTAAATGAGCAGGTCCACGTGGTCACGGTAGGCGCTGCTGCAGCCTGCTCATGCCCCCGATGACCCGCGCCACCACAGCACCCTCATTTCTGGCCCTATATTCAGACCATAAGACGCACCCCCCACTTTCCCCCAACATTTGGGGGGGAAAAAGTGCGTCTTTTGGTCCGAAAAATACGGTATTTATATTATCTATCCCTCTATTTATCTATTCATCTGTATCTATCTATTATCTATTTATCCATCTATTTATTATCTATCTATTATTTATCTATCAATCAAATCAGCTTTATTGGCAGGAACAAATACAAACTAGTTTTGCCAAAGCATGTGTACACTATCTCGCTATTTATCTATTATCTATCCCTCTATTATCTATCTATTATCTATCCCTCTATTATCTATCTATTTATCTAGTATCTATCCATCTATCTATTATCTATCTCTCTCTATCTGTCTAATATCCATTTGTCTAATTATCATCTGTACAGTGTCAGTCTGGCACACAGAGTCACCAGTCAATACCCCGGTGGGCCTCTGAACCGGACATAGAGGGGATCCGACGGCCGGGTACGTCGCTGGCATTAAAGATCCACGGCTCCGGCCCCTAACTTCTTGCCCAGAGCCCCAAATCTTCTGCGACCACCGCATTGAACTGTGTTGGCGTCACGTTACCACCGATACAGTACAGTCGTCTAACAGAGCACAGAGCTCCATGCTCTATCACTGCTCGTCTCCTAAGCCACAAACTGCTACAGTCCTGTGTCTTAGCAGACGTTGCTGTGCCCACGAGGGCAGCACAGTGACGTCATTGCATTGCGCTGCCTCTGCAGGCCGCCATAGAAGAGGTGATCGAGGCTGCGGTGCTGGGAATCAGGATTAGATGAGTAATCTTATTTTTATTTCTTTTTTAATGTCTATAGGATCTGTGGAAAAACACTGCACACTCTATTTTGCCAAATTGTGATGACATTTTAATAGATTATATAGAAAAAACATAGGGTCAAGTTAAAAACAACCAATTATTTTGACGTTTCGGCCAGTGTGGCCTAGTTCACAGGGTTGCTTTTATATGTGGTCCTTGGATCATATAGTAGTTTGTCCAATAAGGTACTGCTATTCCTTAGGTACTTGCATCAGCCAGCACTCCCCTACTGTGTGTATGAGGCTGTGTGGAGGCCCCTGCTATGTGTAGGAGGCTGTGTGGAGGCCCCTGCTGTGCTTAGGAGGCTGTGTGGGGACCCTCTGCTGTGCGTAGAAGGTTGTGTGGGGACCCTCTGCTGTGTGCAGGATGCTGTGTGGAGGCCCCTGCTGTGTGTAGGAGGCTGTGTGGGGACCCCCTGCTGTGCGTAGGGGGCTGTGTGGAGGCCCCTACTGTGTGTAGGAGCCTGTGTGGAGGTCCTTGATATGTGTGTAGGAGGCTGTGTGGAGGTCCTTGATATGTGTGTAGGAGGCTGTGTGGAGGCCCTTGATATGTGTGTAGGAGGCTGTGTGGGGACCCTCTGCTGTGTGTGTAGGAGGCTGTGTGGGGACCCCCTGCTGTGTGAAGGAGGCTGTGTGGGGACCCCCTGCTGTGTGTAAGAGGCTGTGTGGAGGCCCTGCTGTGTGTAGGAGGCTGTGTGGTGACACTCTGCTGTGTGTAGGAGATTGTATTGAATCCCCTACTGTGCGTAAAAGGCTGTGTGGAAGTCCCTGCTGTGTGTAGGAGGCTGTGTGGTGACACTCTGCTGTGTGTAGGAGGCTGTGTGGGGACACCCTGCTGTGTGTAGGAGGCTGTGTAGAGGCCCCTGCTGTGTTTAGGAGGCTGTGTGGGGTCCCCCTGCTGTGTGTAAGAGGCTGTGTGGTGACACTCTGCTGTGGGTAGGAGGCTGTGTGGTGACACTCTGCTGTGTGTAGGAGGCTGTGTGGTGACACTCTGCTGTGTGTAAGAGGCTGTGGGGAGGCCCTTGATATGTGTGTAGGAGGCTGTGTGGGGACCCTCTGCTGTGTGTGTAGGAGGCTGTGTGGGGACCCCCTGCTGTGTTTAGGAGGCTGTGTGGGGACCCCCTGCTGTGTGTAAGAGGCTGTGTGGAGGCCCCTGCTGTGTGTAGGAGGCTGTGTGGTGACACTCTGCTGTGTGTAGGAGGCTGTGTGGTGACACTCTGCTGTGTGTAGGAGATTGTATTGAATCCCCTACTGTGCGTAAAAGGCTGTGTGGAAGTCCCTGCTGTGTGTAGGAGGCTGTGTGGTGACACTCTGCTGTGTGTAGGAGGCTGTGTGGTGACACTGCTGTGTGTAGGAGGCTGTGTGGTGACACTGCTGTGTGTAAGAGGCTGTGTGGAGGCCCCTGCTGTGTGTAGGAGGCTGTGTGGTGACACTCTGCTGTGTGTAGGAGGCTGTGTGGTGACACTCTGCTGTGTGTAGGAGACTGTGTGAAGGCCCCTGCTGTGTATAGGAGGCTGTATTAAGGCCCCTGCTGTGTGTAAGAGGCTGTGTGGAGGCCCCTGCTGTGTGTAAGAGGCTGTGTGGAGGCCCCTGCTGTGTGTAGGAGGCTGTGTGGTGACACTCTGCTGTGTGTAGGAGGCTGTGTGGTGACACTCTGCTGTGTGTAGGAGGCTGTGTGGTGACACTGCTGTGTGTAGGAGGCTGTGTGGTGACACTCTGCTGTGTGTAGGAGACTGTGTGAAGGCCCCTGCTGTGTATAGGAGGCTGTGTGGTGACACTCTGCTGTGGGTAAGAGGCTGTGTGATGACACTCTGCTGTGTGTAGGAGGCTGTGTGGTGACACTCTGCTGTGTGTAGGAGGCTGTATGATGACACTCTGCTGTGTGTAGGAGGCTGTGTGGTGACACTCTGCTGTGTATAGGAGGCTGTGTGGTGACACTCTGCTGTGTATAGGAGGCTGTGTGGTGACACTCTGCTGTGTGTAGGAGACTGTGTGAAGGCCCCTGCTGTGTGTAGGAGACTGTGTGAAGGCCCCTGCTGTGTATAGGAGGCTGTGTGGTGACACTCTGCTGTGTATAGGAGGCTGTGTGGTGACACTCTGCTGTGTGTAGGAGGCTGTGTGGTGACACTGCTGTGTGTAGGAGGCTGTGTGGTGACACTCTGCTGTATGTAAGAGGCTGTGTGGGGACCCCTGCTGTGTGTAAGAGGCTGTGTGGGGACCCCCTGCTGTGTGTAAGAGGCTGTGTGGAGGCCCCTGCTGTGTGTAGGAGGCTGTGTGGTGACACTCTGCTGTGTGTAGGAGATTGTATTGAATCCCCTACTGTGCGTAAAAGGCTGTGTGGAAGTCCCTGCTGTGTGTAGGAGGCTGTGTGGTGACACTCTGCTGTGTGTAGGAGGCTGTGTGGTGACACTGCTGTGTGTAGGAGGCTGTGTGGTGACACTGCTGTGTGTAAGAGGCTGTGTGGAGGCCCCTGCTGTGTGTAGGAGGCTGTGTGGTGACACTCTGCTGTGTGTAGGAGGCTGTGTGGTGACACTCTGCTGTGTGTAGGAGACTGTGTGAAGGCCCCTGCTGTGTGTAGGAGGCTGTGTGGTGACACTCTGCTGTGTGTAGGAGGCTGTGTGGTGACACTCTGCTGTGTGTAGGAGGCTGTGTGGTGACACTGCTGTGTGTAGGAGGCTGTGTGGTGACACTCTGCTGTGTGTAGGAGACTGTGTGAAGGCCCCTGCTGTGTATAGGAGGCTGTGTGGTGACACTCTGCTGTGGGTAAGAGGCTGTGTGATGACACTCTGCTGTGTGTAGGAGGCTGTGTGGTGACACTCTGCTGTGTGTAGGAGGCTGTATGATGACACTCTGCTGTGTGTAGGAGGCTGTGTGGTGACACTCTGCTGTGTATAGGAGGCTGTGTGGTGACACTCTGCTGTGTATAGGAGGCTGTGTGGTGACACTCTGCTGTGTGTAGGAGACTGTGTGAAGGCCCCTGCTGTGTGTAGGAGACTGTGTGAAGGCCCCTGCTGTGTATAGGAGGCTGTGTGGTGACACTCTGCTGTGTATAGGAGGCTGTGTGGTGACACTCTGCTGTGTGTAGGAGGCTGTGTGGTGACACTGCTGTGTGTAGGAGGCTGTGTGGTGACACTCTGCTGTATGTAAGAGGCTGTGTGGGGACCCCTGCTGTGTGTAAGAGGCTGTGTGAAGGCCCCTGCTGTGTGTAGGAGACTGTGTGAAGGCCCCTGCTGTGTGTAGGAGGCTGTGTGGTGACACTCTGCTGTGTGTAGGAGGCTGTGTGGAGGCCCCTGCTGTGTGTAAGAGGCTGTGTGGGGACCCCTGCTGTGTGTAAGAGGCTGTGTGGAGGCCCCTGCTGTGTGCAGGAGACTGCGTGAAGGCCCCTGCTGTGTGTAGGAGGCTGTGTGGTGACACTGCTGTGTGTAGGAGGCTGTGTGGTGACACTCTGCTGTGTGTAGGAGGCTGTGTGGTGACACTCTGCTGTGTGTAGGAGGCTGTGTGGTGACACTCTGCTGTGTGTAGGAGGCTGTGTGGTGACACTCTGCTGTGTGTAGGAGGCTGTGTGGTGACACTCTGCTGTGTGTAGGAGGCTGTGTGGTGACACTCTGCTGTGTGTAGGAGGCTGTGTGGTGACACTCTGCTGTGTGTAGGAGGCTGTGTGGTGACACTCTGCTGTATGTAGGAGGCTGTGTGGGGACCCCTGCTGTGTGTAGGAGGCTGTGTGGGGACCCCTGCTGTGTGTAAGAGGCTGTGTGGAGGCCCCTGCTGTGTGTAGGAGACTGTGTGAAGGCCCCTGCTGTGTGTAGGAGGCTGTATTAAGGCCCCTGCTGTGTGTAGGAGGCTGTGTGGGGACCCCTGCTGTGTGTAAGAGGCTGTGTGAAGGCCCCTGCTGTGTGTAAGAGGCTGTGTGAAGGCCCCTGCTGTGTGTAGGAGACTGTGTGAAGGCCCCTGCTGTGTGTAGGAGGCTGTGTGGGGACCCCTGCTGTGTGTAAGAGGCTGTGTGGAGGCCCCTGCTGTGTGTAAGAGGCTGTATTAAGGCCCCTGCTGTGTGTAGGAGGCTGTGTGAAGGCCCCTGCTGTGTGTAGGAGGCTGTGTGGTGACACTCTGCTGTGTGTAGGAGGCTGTGTGGTGACACTCTGCTGTGTGTAGGAGGCTGTGTGGTGACACTCTGCTGTGTGTAGGAGGCTGTGTGGTGACACTCTGCTGTGTGTAGGAGGCTGTGTGGGGACCCCTGCTGTGTGTAGGAGGCTGTGTGGGGACCCCTGCTGTGTGTAAGAGGCTGTGTGGAGGCCCCTGCTGTGTGTAGGAGGCTGTGTGAAGGCCCCTGCTGTGTGTAGGAGGCTGTATTAAGGCCCCTGCTGTGTGTAGGAGGCTGTGTGGGGACCCCTGCTGTGTGTAAGAGGCTGTGTGGAGGCCCCTGCTGTGTGTAGGAGACTGTGTGAAGGACCCTGCTGTGTGTAGGAGGCTGTATTAAGGCCCCTACTGTTTTGAATGTTTACCTTGGTGATATGCTCGTTTTATCACTCTCCTGCTGTATCCCTGCTCCCTGGATCTGACCGTAAGGTCAGCGGACTTTCTCTCAAAGTCCTCATCCAGTCTCCTTTATATGTATACATTTTTGTGTATTTGTGACGTATCGTTTGATTTATGCAAATGTATAGGATTTCCTTAAATTTGTTAGGTTAGGGGTTATATTTGTATATTGTGATTTTGCATATGCGATAATGCTCCATATTATTCTTCATTGCGCTATATATATATTTTTAGTGATTATATTGATTACTTTAGTTACATTGTCCTTGATACACTATTTTGTTTATGTCTAATTACTGAATGTTATTTATTTACTATATTGATTATTTTGAGAGTTATTTTCACCACTCTCGCGGGGACTGGAGTACTTCGGGAGCTTTCGGGTCAGGTTACTGCCTGCTTCCGCCCGCGCTTGCAGGACTAGTGGGGGGAATTCCCGTTGGTGCGCTTTTGCCACAGTGATGGCGCAGCCAAATTTCACAGAAATAAAGATGGCGGTAGTTTTTGTACAAAACAGTCCATAAGGCACACGTCACCCGGTTTAAGAGGCCTAGTCCATATCCTGATTGTGACGCCAGGAAAAAGCTATGTCACCCAGGGCTATGGGGTACTCGGTCCAGGGCCGTATATTTAAAGGGGATACTGTGTTATGGGTAAATGCTGGCCGTTGCCCGGTTCCGTGACCCTTGGGACGGTTTTTAATGGGGAGTATTTACGGAGTGAGATTATAGTCATTAGTGTGACGCCACCTGGGGGTTGCGGTTAAGATGGTGGAACCGCCGCTGCTGAGTTTGTTATCCCTAGGGCTGGAGGTAATGGCAGCTGTGGTGGTAGGCCCTCCGCAGGTAGAGCTGAGCCCAGGGAGATGTATGGTGGAGACTTTCGCCGAAGAAGGGGAGGCCACACCGGGGGTTGCAGTTTAACAGTTCTTTACTCACGGCTGGTTCAGGTCCCTGTATTTCCAGTGCCAGTTTGATGACTCGGTTGCTCTGTCCCCGGCAGCCTTAGTGTGGTTGGGTACCCATAGCTTGGAGCTGATTTGGGGCCCGACTGTCCTTTTGGCAGTCTCCTTGTCCGTACTGTGGGCAGTGTGGACCCAGTAGGGCCGGTCCGGGTTTCGAACCCTGATCCTTGCTTCACTGCTGGTGCCCCCAGATCTGTGGATCAGTGAGGTCCATGAAGGTCCCCTCACTGTGCAGGTAATTGCCGGTCTGCGTGAAGCTAACACCTGACCTAGGGCCCTGTGCCCCATCGGTGCTCAGGTCCCAGTGGTCCTCGGGTGTACCTACCTACGAGCGCCAGGAAGACAGCACCCCTTATGTGAATCCCCATTTTTGTGACTGATTACCTTCAGTGTTGCCTAAATTATGAAATCCCAGAATATCAGCATTTGTCTGTACTGTCCTGTGCTTATTTCCCCCCTTACTGGAGCAGACATTCCTCCAGCTTTCAGAGGTCGTGTCTTGTGGCAGCTGTGCTACTCCTGTACTGACACTCCCCCCTCATCTGCCAACTTACCAAACTTGTTGGGGTTTCCAAGATGAGGACTAGATACCCTGGCACTCTTCCATCTGCATCACCTTCTTTCACCAAGCTAGCTGGCTCACTGTCCTGCAGCTCCATACTGCAATCCTCCCCCACATCTACAACAGCGAGCACCTACTCAGTGAGCAGCGAACTCCTTTCCTTATGTCAATGGACCTCAGCGTTGCCAGCTGCTCACTTAGATCCAGTACCTGGGCTTCCATATGCACAACGTGCACACATCTTGAACAGCAGTATGCTCCCTCAAACATCTGGTCAAGGATTACATACATGTGTCAAGATGTACACTAGATGGCATTGTCAATAATAAAGCAAATATTACGAATGGGGATTTAACAAAAGAGTAATATAAACAAGTAAATTAAAAAGTGACTCAGTACAAGTTCCTCCTAAACTCCCTGAATCACAAGTCATACACATAAGCCAAAATACATGGCTATGTTCACACAATGCACTTTTGCTGTGGGGTTTTTTTCTTGCAATTTTTTTTTCACTGATTTTATGCAAATACATGCTAATAAAAGCTGCTTTTTTACAGTACCAGCAAAACCTATGAGATTCCAGAAATCTGATGTACACACACACAGACACACCTGTTTTTTTTTTCCTGACCGAAATGGAAAACTGCTGCTTTTATAAAGAATCAGTATGTCAATTCTTTCAGTATTTTTGCTGCTTACTGTCAAGATCAGGATTTGCTGAAAAACGCACTGTGTGAATATAGCCTAAGGAACATATCACACTCGCAAGGAACAAATCACAGTAAAGAATAAATCAGATGTAATGCATCCTCCAACTCACTAATAAATTCCAACTTCAGTGAAATGATGAAAAAAAAATACAAATGTCACTATTGTTTTTTGGGTTCTATGTTTACAGCATTAATTGTGCAGTAAAAATGACCCAGCCACATGATTCTCCAGGTCAGTATGATTATGGCGCTACCAAACATATAGTTTTTTACTATTTTAGCTTAAAAATGTCAGAGTGAAGAAAACAATTTTAGTGTATGTCACCATTTTCCGAGACGCATAACCTTTTTTTTATTTCTGCAGCAATGAAGTCGCATGAGGGCTTTATTTTTAATTTGTGTTGAGCTGGCATTTTATTGATGTAATTTTGGAGTAGATAGTACGTTTTAATCATTTGATTGCCCTTTATTCTTACGATATTTACCATGATTCTCCAAAGTGTCCCTGGAGCCATTTTTCAACACAACGCCAAAGCCGCACCTTGCTCGTGCTTATGTGATCTGCCTACATGGCCTAAATGCACTACCACAGCCTGCAGTCTCTGTGCACTTGTCTCCCCCTTCAAGGACATCTGGGACATCATTGGTCAGCAATTATAAAGTGAGCTGCCAGCAGCGGATCTCGATGAATTTCTTGCCCAAATGCATTCAATGTGGTAGAACATTCCTCAGACAACCATTAATAGCTTCACTGATAGCAGCCGACGTGTGTAACCCTGTGTATCTCTGTCTGTGGTTCACTTAGTCAATACTGGACAAATTGAGATGTTTTGAAAAGTTTGTTTCCATTTTGTGATCATTTGCATTTCATTACCATGTCTATCCATCCTGTGATTTCCATCATTCCACAACTTTTCCTTCTCTGTATTGGGATTTCAGTGATCAGTGTATATAGCAGTTCTAAGCTACATGGCAGATATACCTGCTGTTATTTATCATATTCTTTTCTCCAATATCTGTCATGCGGTGTTCAGGTCCAGACTCACTAGGTGTCACGGTGGTGTCAAACTCTGTTCACACTGCAGAGCCTAACAGGCAACTGATGTCTTCTAGCTGTTTAGCCAGAACTGGGCATTGGCTGTTTAATGTGCTCTGTTCCTCAGTCCTGCAGGAGTTAGTTCTTGGGAAACTTTGCTAAGCGGTCAGGTTGCCAATTGCCAGACTAAGTCATCTACTTCCTATATAAGATCCTGGATATCACTACTCAGCGCCAATTATAGATTCAGCTTTTGCTCCAAGCGATACCAGTCTTGTTGGAGAACCTGTTGATGGTGATCTTTGTTTCAAGATTTAGTGGTTTAAACATTCCCCTGTTGTGTATTACTTCCTCTCCTTTTTGCTTTTCCCCCAGTACACTTATTGTTTCTCCTGTGTGTTTTGAGCGCTGGGTGTACGAGTTTCCGTTATCCCTTGTCAGTGTGGTTTTGTGGGGTTTCGTTCTTGGATTTCCTGGCCCACCCCAAGGATGGGAGAGTGGGGGGGTAAGACCAGGGCTTGGACAGGAGTCTGGATCACGCTGGGGGCTCGGACCTGACTACCATCAAGCCTTCCTCCAAGATAAGGGACAGCGCAGAGTCCCAAGTCTGGTGGTCAGTCTAGGGGCCCCTGACCTGTCATTACATACTCTGTGATACTATCATGTAAAAACATAAGTCACATTACCCAACATATTATAATAAGATTTAAATTTTATTTCAAATTTGCCCCAAATCAGAGAATTTTGCACACGTGTCTACAAGTAAACTGTAGTATTACTTAGAATAAGGTCTAATATTTCATCCTGAATACTTCATGCTGTAAACAAGTGTAAAGCTTAAACATTGGAGGAAGAAATATAACAATATCATTGCATTAAATATAGAGAAAAATAATCATAACTGTAATGGGACGTTATACAAGTCTTAGGTATAATACTAAAATATGTCATAATTTACTGACCAGTGGGAGGACCAGAATGGAGGAGCAGCAGTGCTAGCCGACCCCACTGTGCAGACCATTCATTTTCATGGTAATCATAGAGCCCAGGGCCTTCTCCCCAACACTCATACTTCTATGGGCCTTAAAGGAGTTGTCTACTTTCTCTGGTCTTATCTTTATCTTTTATGTATTCAGGACACAATTTTCTTACATTACTAATACACAAGTATGACAATTTCTGTGCCCATCTCCTAGTGCCAGCAGCTTGTTAGTGAAAGATTCTAAAAATGGCAGTTGATGGGGGACAACGTAACGATCTATGAGAAAGCTGCTCTCAAAATAGGAGTTAATGAAGGATCATGAGACCTGGACTGGTCCATCAGCCTCCTATGATTACGAGAGCTGCACAGTTGTACAGAAGATGACACAAAATCATGTCCCCAAACATATGTGTGATAGGGAATCCGTCACCAGGTTTTTGCACACTTAAAGGGGTTGCCCAGTCTAAATCCATAAGACTGCTGTCACTCTACAGTATGTGTCCCTCTATGTGCCTGCAGACTTGTGAATTATCACATCACATGCACTGTGTGCTGTTAAGATTTTCCGGTATGAGAGCCGGGAATGGTGGTCACGTGGCTACGAGTATGCGATAAACACACTCCCAATGTCACAAGCAGGCTTTTACAAACATCACTGATTATCATGGCGGCGTCAGGGTCTGTGGAGACTTCAGATTCCCACACTCTGCTTGCAAACTTCTCTGATGTCTGTGATCAGCGCTGGAAGACTTGGGAGTTGACCCACAGATTGGTAGTTCATAGGCAGGCTAGCAAACGTTATTTTCTGCTCAGCTGCTTTTTATTCTCCTTTGATCACATGCTGTGGGAAAACCAATCAGATTAGCTCTCCTACTATATATGCTGGCCTGACCTTTCCTTTAATGCCAGCTATAGTTTCTATACTGGTCTGGTGAGGTGTTGTAAGCCAGTTTTACTGGTGGTGGTTGTACTTTATTGCTGTGAGAGGTTGCATGGTTAACCCCTATTGTCCTTTTGTTGCTACCTTACTGTTTATTCCTGCGAGTTTGCAGTGTGTCTGAGTTTTGTTTTTTCCCTTCTTTATCTGTGTTCTCATCTTACTCCTGCCCCTTCCATCCTTTAGAATAAGGAGGAGGAAGGTGACAGATGAGTCCTGCTCAGGAGAATAGTAGGGCACAGGAATCCAGCATCTCCACCTTCAGAAGTAATCCGGAGGTTAAGGACAGCCTAGGGTCCCCTAGCGTGATGAACAGTATAAAAGACCCTGTCCCTAACTATCCTACAGATTGTCAGATTGTGACACCCGACAAGACTCCAACTAAAGGGGCATGGCCTCGCTGAATACAAATGTATTGGGCGGGGCTACCACTCTCTAATTGGATTCTGGCCAGAAGTGTGCGTATCACATAGCCGTAGCCACGTGACCGCCACTCCCAGCTCTCATAACGGAGAATCCTCACAGGGCACAGTGCATGTGATATGAGGAGTCACAAATCGGCAGTCACATAGAGGGACACAGAGTGACTGCAAACTTGTGCATTTAGACCAGACAACGCCTCTAATCTGACAACAGCATAATGCATACAGAGATGCATACATAATGCATACAGTGATTCCACTGATCGCATAACTGCTTTTTGTCATTTTGATAAAACTGTGATTTTATGAGCAGATTATCACTAGATGACTAGTAACTTCATTCCTTGTAGTTGTCCACATTCATGAGTTCTGTATAACCCTCTGCCCACAATCCTGTTTGACAGATTTCTGTGTACAATGTGCATACATAGAAAGCTGCTAATCAGTGGTATGGGCGGAGATATACAGAAATTTAATAACTAAATAAAATCAAAGTTTTTAACCAGAAGCTGGAACGCCATCCTCATCATTTTTGTATTCACACATTGTCAGAACGTGGTTTCGTGCACACTGGACTTTATGGTGAGCTGGCATTTGTTAGCTTATTTTACCTACTAGATCTCCAGCAAATAAAACAGTGATTTTATGAAAAACTGCAGTAAGCAGCCTACTCTAAAACACTGCTGGAATTAGGATTTCTGCACCTACATTATGCTGCTCTCAGATGGAGTAGCAAAACCCCTGGGGACAGATTGCCTTTAAAATACAGATGCAGTTGCTCAGTGCTATAACTTTCTGACCCTCCGTATAAATGACACACAATGTAGAATATAATAAACCTAGGCAGGGCAGGCACCGGCTGATATTAGCACTTGGGTGACTGAGATCTTACATCATTTCATACTAGAGCATCTCATCAGTCACCGAGCAGACGTATATCAGACTATCTGTAGTCCAAGGTGACAACAAATCACAGTGGCATTGTGCAAAGACTATTACAATCTCTTTAGACCCTCCTTGAGCAATGATCACACCTGGAACTTGTCAAACAAATTTTCCTGCCCAGAACTCTTTGGTCACTATTCATTGATGAAACTTAAATTTAGTTTAAGAGAAGTCAAAAAAAGAGAATGAAAAGCATATACATAAAAAAAATAAAAAAAAAGTCCACAGGTAAAGATCTGTATAATCTATAATACTGGTGTGAAGGTGAACAGGTATATGCTTAGCATTCATAATTCACTGTTGTGATTACATCTAGATGTGCTGTATGTAAATGCATAACTGGTAGACATAACACCATCTTCCTAAGGCTAGTTCACACCATGCATTTTATAGTACCATCTTATCCAAACCAAGTAAAAATTGTTTTTTGTTGCATATTTTTAACCTAAACCCGATGTTTTGTGTCAACCCTACATTAGCATTGTTGGATTACCATTTCAGACGCAGAAACAATGCCCTGTAACATGAACACGTGCAGTGGATCGGCCATCATCTGGTAAATGCTTCATACGGAATTCAGAATGACATGCAGGGTCACTGATTTTAAGCTATAGTACTGATCAAAAGTTTGAACATACCTGGTAATGCAATGGTTTTCCTTGTTCCTATTGGAAAGTGCACAATGTAGATTCATGCTGAAGGGAGCAAAATCATGAACAGACACATATGGAAACATGGAGGAAAGAAACATTTGTGTAACTAACTCAAATATGTGTTAAACCTTAAATTCCTCAAAATACCCCATTTTATGCTGATGACATCTCTTAGCATTCTCTCAATTAGCCTCATCAGGTAATCATGTGAAATGGCTTCCAACAATTTTAAAGGAGTTACCAGAGGAGCTTAAAAGTTGCTGGCTGCTTTGCCTTCACTTTGTGGTCCAACTAATACCAAACAATTTCATTTGGGTTAAGGACAGGTGATTGACATCTGACACAGCATTCCATCTCTGCACATCATTATGAAAACTTAATTGCGGTGCTGTCATATTGCTTTTCTAGAGGCTAGTAACTCTGATGAACGTCTCCTCTGCAGCAGAGGTGTTTCTTTATTCCTTGTTTCCATGCATTTTCAGTGGTGTTTTTTCTACATTGTCTACAATGTAAACTTTTCAATAAGAACAAACAAAAGCTTTGCATGGACAGGTGTGCCCAAACTTTTGATCAGTACTGTACATATGACACTTCAAATGAGAAGCACCTATGGTCGTAAAAGTGGCATATTCTATTGAGCAGTTATCTGGTCTTAAACACACATGGCAGCAAATTCACTTCAATAATGCTAAGCTCAGGACAGTTGCCATCAGCTCTCACTGGCTGTGATATTACACTGCTGGATTAGTTGAATTAATTTTCCCTCTTGATTTAATTTACGGGTTTCTGTGCCACCTCCGATGCAGGCTCCATTTACAAACACTCTTGGTACCTAAATACAAAAGAGACAATTTTATAGCATTTTTCTATTTAATAGTATACCACATTGCTTTTGAAAATGGAAAGAGCTCTGCATTTAATGTTTTTGTAAATGACAAATCTTGGTGACCCGGTCACTCTTTAAAGTGTATGTTAGGCAATTTTGCTCCACATTACATCTCACAGATTACATTAAGCTCTGGCTGTCACATTTTTGTTGTGAGCAGAATTAATGGATTAAAGCAAGTCAAAACTTAAAGGGGCTGTCCACTACTCAGACAACCCCTTCTCGAGTCCTTTGTTTGCCTGTAGTATAAAATCTACACTCACCTGCGGTGCTGGCGCCTTTCCAGCAGTTTTGACAGTACCTCTCCTGGACAAATCACACATTCGGAGGAAGTTAGAGGTGTGGCTTCTCTCCTACTTCTTCCAGATGTCAACTACATGTGTAGGAGAGGACAGTGAGGCCTGCGTTGATTGGCTGCAAGGATCATGTGACATAATGTCACGTGATCCCCAGGAGAGGCAGTGCCGACAACACTGGAACGGCGTTGGCACTGGAGGTGATTATCTCTTATTGTTTTACAGGGGGCAAACATAGGGATTGAAAAGAGTTTGTCAGTGTAGCGAACAATCCCTTTAATAAGAAAAAAAAAGCAGAACACTGGTGTATTTGTCACATGCTCTCAATTGCTACATACAATATGAATGTCTACAGTGTATTAGGACTCCAGTTTATATTAAAGATGTTAACAATTATAACAAGTGGTCCCCAAACACTTTTATAAGAAGCAGGTACTCGCCCCCTCCCTTTCTCCAGTGCTGGGTGTCAGCTGCAACCCCTGTGTTCTGGCTGCAGTGGTGACATTGTGGGAACAGAGCACATTACCACTGTAGCCAACCACTGAGCTCTGCAGACGGTATAAGCCTCTGAGATCAGTGATTGGTCACGGCAGTGATGTCACCGCTGCAGCCAAAACACAAAAACTAGAGCAGAGACAGAGAGGCGGTACTGGACCTGGGGAGGGTGCATACCTGCTCTCATGGGTATTTTACATGTATAAAACCATTTAGGGATCACATTGGTTAAAGTGGAAATCAACTATTAAATCTTGTGTGTGGGTAATAAACATTCAATAAAGGAAGAGATTAATAAACTGACAGTGTTGTCCTTGATTTACCTCATCCAACAAAAATATTACAAAATAAACCTCTTTAGAAGAGTAATGAGTGCACTGATGTGCTGAAATAAGTACATCTAATCTCATTTCTGTAACAAAGTGAGGACGGAGAAATCTATTTTTCCACATTGGAGATTGTGTATATTTGCCAGTAAAATGTAAATTTCAGACCGGCCACTAGATGTCAGCATCTGCATTTCCATAAGGGCAGCATTTCAATATCACAATCATGAGCTAATATTTAGCAAAGACGGACTCCCACGAGTACAGACAAGCAGCAATCACACAGTACAGTGGGGAAGGACTATTCAAAAAATATCAAATCAATATCCTACTGTAACATGCCGTGCTGCTTAGCACTTTTGCTGACAGGATAATTTTCCACTTTTGACAAGCATAAAAAAACCTTAAAGGGAATGTGTGACGAGGAATGTGACTATTGAACCAAAGCAATGTGCTGTCTTAAAAAGGATGAGGAAAAAAACTTATCAAAACTGCTCAGTTCCAGTCATCTGGTTGGGGCTGCAGCACTTAGCAGTCATGGCTGTGCTGTACTCACATCTACTGACCTGTGATCACCGTGCAAGCATATTCACACGCTGAGCAGCAAGTCCATCAATGGCACTGAGTCTAAGCTCCTGAAAGGTGTAACCATTTTTTGTCCCCTCTCCAACCTCCAGCTTTATACCAGCAGATGGTTACAAAGGTCCATACATGCACCTAAGAACCATGGCTTTTAAATTTCAATACTCGCATTGTTTCCCCACACCCATGCATTCACTTTTGTGCATATCTTCTCCTGAAATAAACAAAAAATCTCCATGATCCAAATGCTAAGAAACATTTGCGTCATGAAGCTAAGGTTGACATTATGGGAGTGCCTATGCGCCTCCCCTTCTTTGGTCTAACACACTTCCTCTTCGGCCTCCCCTCTGTAGACCTACCGCGCCGGCCCCTCTGTAGGCCTACCGCACCTTCCCCTCCTTGCATTAGCCAACCGCACCTCCCCCTCTGTAGGCCTACCGCACCTCCCTCTCCTTGGCTTACCACACCTTCAACTCTGATCTACCGCGCCTCCCCCTCCATGGCCTATTATGGCTCCACCTCCTTGGCCTACAGTGCCTCACCCTCCTTGGCTTTCACTGATATCAGGGAAAGATAAATAAAATGAAAAATGCCATCTCGTCATTAAAGTGAATAGGATCTGAGCTGCTGTACCTGAGAACACCCACTACAGATAGTTCCAGCTTTGTGCACTAAACACTGTACTTTACTTATCCCCGCTGCCTGACCAGGTAGCAGATGATTGGTGGAAGTGTTGGGTGATAGAGCCAGGTACAGCTGATATTGATGACCTTTCCTAAGGACAGGTCATCAATATCTTAGTCCTGGACAATGAGTTTAAACCTACCAGTCTATACTTTCACCATATAGTTGCTTCTGCATTAAGAATCCATTGGCCTAGAACCAAACACCTGAATGAAAAGTTAACATTGCCTTTGTTTACACTCTTGTAGGATGGGGACGTGTCACAACATTACTAACTTAAAAACAAAAAAAATGATTTTGTGATAATCTGTCAGAAGGTGTATATGCCATATGTGTTTGCACTCATTAAATGCCGCTGTCAGAGATCAACATCTGAATGTAAGAGGTTAATGGCAGTTCAGCTCCATGCATTGCTGGTAGAGGTATGCGCTGGCTGAATAAAACAATTGCTTGGATGTGTTCAGACTTACCGTTCTGGCTCCGGTCATATGATGCAGCGCTTCTTGAAGCTGACTTCCATTCTCCACCTCATCCAGCTCTATGGACTTGTAATGCACATTTATGCTGTTAAATACATCTTTAGCCATGGTACAATACGGACACGTGGTCTTTGAATAAATCACTACACAATTTCCAGAGACTGTGTCCTGCAAGATGACAAAGCACAGAGGTTTATTTATAACAATATATTCTTGCTAAATCATTATTACTGCCTACATAAATAACCCATTAGCTTGATTCTAACAACTAATTTCACCTTGGACTCTCAGCTCACCATTAACTGGCTGAACTAAAAGGCAATGGTGTCTGGGAAACAAAAAAAATAATCAGCTCATCAGTGGGGGTGCAAGGAGTCAGACCCCCTTAAACGGATATCGAGGACCTAGCCCAAGCAACTAGGGTGTATGGGTTCATCTACTCTACAGCTTTCATTTGCAGTTTACCAAAGCAGATGTAGATTTCCCCAACATTTGCCAAGGTGGACCTGTAATCATAGAGAAACTCTGTCAGCACTTGCTACAGGCACTCTGTTCATCATGGCGAGTGATCCAGGCTATATATGTATAATGTGGACTGGCGATAGGTGTAGGTGGGACGGGTTCACAAACAAAAGACTACAAATCAATTAAGAAATAACGTCTGGAACACCATACTATATAAAGAGAAGGTATGCACACCAGTAACCGTGCAAGGGGAATAAATGTAAAGCAAAAACTGCTGTGTGAATACTGACATGAAAAATACAAAAGCTATATGTGAGAATGAAAATATGACAATGGAATCTGCATTACTGCCATGAACTTTAAGAAGGAGAAATTTAGCTATTGAATTGATCAATGCAACAGAGCATCAACACCTAGTCACGGTATTCTCTTACGTTTTAGGATTTTTGCACCCAGTTCAGACTTAAAAGCCATTTACACGCTGCGACATTGCTAACGATATATCGTCGGGGTCACGGTGTTTGCGATGCACATCCGGTGTCGTTAGCGACATCGCAGCGTGTGACAGGCTGGAGCGACCTTAAACGATCGCAAAAGAGGCAAAAATCGTTTGTCTGAGAGAGGTCGTTTATTTATGAAAAATCGTTGTCTGGTCAGTAGCAATGTTGTTCCTCGTTCCTGCGGCATCACACATCGCTATGTGTGACACCCCAGGAGCGACGAACATCTCCTTACCTCTGTCCACCGGCAATGAGGAAGGAAGGAGGTGGGCGGCATGTTCCAGACGCTCATCTCCGCCCCTCCTCTGCTATTGGACGGCTGCCGTGTGACGTCGCTGTGACGCCGCATGAACCACACCCTTAGAAAGGAGGCGTTTCGCCAGCAACAGCGACGTCGCAGGGAAGGTAAGTCCGTGTGACGGGTGTTAGCGATGTTGTGTGCCACGGGCAGCGATTTGCCTGTGACGCACAACCAACGGGGGCAGGTACGCTCGCTAGCGATATCGGTACCGATATCGCAGCGTGTAAAGTACCCTTTAGAATGGTGTTCCAGACGTTATTTCTTAATTGATTTGTAGTCTTTCGTTTGTGAGCCGCAGGAACGAGGAACAACATTGCTACTGACCAGACAACGATTTTTCATAAATAAACGACCTCTCTCAGACAAACGATTTTTGCCTCTTTTGCGATCGTTTAAGGTCGCTCCAGCCTGTCACATGCTGCGATGTCGCTAACGACACCGGATGTGCATCGCAAACACCGTGACCCCGACGATATATCTTTAGCGATGTCGCAGCGTGTAAATGGCTTTTAAGTCTGAACTGGGTGCAAAAATCCTAAAACGTAAGAGAATACCGTGACTAGGTGTTGATGCTCTGTTGCATTGATCAATTCAATAGCTAAATTTCTCCTTATTATTTAAGTTCATGGCAGTTATGCAGATTCCATTGTCATATTTTCATTCTCACATATAGCTATTGTATTTTTCATGTCCGTGTTCACACAGCAGTTTCTGCTTTACATTTATTCCCCTTACATAGTCACTGGTGTGCAGCCCTTCTCTTTATATAGTGAAGTTTATTTTAGGGTTTTTGCACCCAGTTCAGACTAAAGGGGGCTTTACACGCTACGATATTGTTAATGTTTTGTCGTCGGGGTCAAGTTGTTAGTGACGCACATCCGGCGTCATTAACGATATCGCAGAGTGTGACACTGACCAGCGACCTTAAACGACCTCAAAAATGGTGAAAATCGTTCACCATGGAGAGGTCGTCCCAAACTCAAAAATCGGTAAGGGTTGTTTATCCAGGTGGTTCATCACTCATGCGGCAGCACACATCGCTATGTGTGACACCGCAGGAGCGAGGAACATCTCCTTACCTGCCGCCGGCCACAATGAGGAAGGAAGGAGGTGGGCGGGATGGTTACGTCCTGCTCATCTCCGCCCCTCCGCTTTGATTGGCCGGCCGCTTAGTGACGTTGCGGTGACGTCGCTGTGATGCCGAACGTCCCTCCCCCTTGAAAAAGGATTGTTCGGCAGTCACAGCGCCGACGCCGACCAGGTAAGTATGTGTGACGCTGCCGTAGCGATAATGTTCGCTACGGCAGCGATCACAAACAATCGCATGCGCGACGGGGGCGGGTACTTACACGCTCGCTATTGCTACAAATTGCTAGCGATATCGCTACCGTGTAAAGCCCCCTTTAGAATCGTGATCCAGACGTTATTTCTTAATAGAATAAAATGGACCGACTCTGAATCATAAAATATATAATAAATTGGGTACAGTGGTTCAGCTGAATATTTTTTCATAAGAATTTGGGAAAGTTATGAAATTTCGTATGAATGTCTGTTCTATTCCTGATGATAGAATCTCAGCTTTTAGTTGAGATGAATCTGTGCTGCACTTTATGTACATAAGTAGTGACGCCCCTCCTCTACAGATGAGGGTAAAACACACTGGGAAGGAAAGAACGCCTGCACTCAGCTCAGAACGTTTGGAAAACTGCTCACAACCGCTTTCTCAGAACAAATTCATAGACTTCCCAAATGATATTCAGTATGGTTTTGTTGAAAACTGTTTTTCCCCACTTACTGCAGAGTATTGTGATATTTCCATTGAGAGGACCTCTCAAGGATATATCGTCTCATCAGTAGGGGCACCTATTTTGTGCCTCCTGTTTTTGAACACAATATCTCAATTTTTTTGATTGTATGCTGTTCTCTATTGGTGTAGAATTGGTGGGTTTTGAATTTTGTTAATAATAGGTGTGAATCTTTTTATATAAAATAGGAGGTGAATCCCCTGTTTTTTAAACTTGTTATATCAATAAAGAGTGTGTTTTTAAGGTTTTTTCTTGTTTGAACGTGAAAATTAGTATAAACACCTAGCATTTGAATTAAGCTATATGCGCACGTTGCATACTGGCCCTGCAGAAATTTCTGCAGCGATTTGAACAGAACACATGCGCTTCAAATCGCTGCAGAAACAAAAGCCGATTTCATGCGCTCTGCATGTAGCCCCTCCCAGCCCCTGCCATAGACAGAGCAGGGACTGCATGCAGAGCACAGGAAAGAAGTGACATGTCACTTCTTAGAGCGCGCGCTTCGGGCAGCAGCCGAATCGCTGCGCTCTAATACGCCACGTGCGCACGTCTCCTGCACAATCTCCATAGATTATGCTGGGGACGCAGGATGCATGCAGTTACGCAACGTGCGCACATAGCCTTACTGTGAATTTGTATTACATATTTACAAAGGAGTTCTAAAGTTGTATTCCAATAAAAATTGTATGTTCTGTCTATATAGCTTGATTATTGTATCATAATGGTGATGAAAAGCCCAATGTTATCTTACTACAGTAAATTTATCACTTAAACATGAGACATGTATGAGGGAGTCGGAGTCAGGGAAATTTAGGAGTCAGAGGTTTGGTTTACCCACTCCACAGCCCTGTTTCTCTAGCACTACGAAGCCTGAGCCATCAATCAAAAGAAAGGCACAGGTACACAGATATTGAGGGAAAACAAGCAGGTGGGACGGTGCCCCGCCATGATGCGAGAGCCTGTGCTTGGTTTGAACAGTCATCCCATGCAGAGTCCCTTTAAAGCTAGCCAGCGACACCAATAACTGTCAGATGATTGGTTAGCAGCCGGCGCTTCTACAGATGAATGAATGACATCACTACAAACATTCGTGGCTTGTCTGCACCACTCCTTGTTTTAGTTTACAAATACTCACCACATTGCTGTTGAATGAATGTGGCCTTACAGACATTTGTGAGACAAGCGCCATTTTACTTACAGTATATACCAGCTTATCAATATTGTGTAAAGCAAGTTGTAGTAAGGAATTTTGTGTTGGCAGATCCAATGCTCTACATCTACAACTGCAACTAACACCACTACTAACAATAAGCAAGCAATAATAACCACCAACAACACCAATAAGCAAGCAATAATAACCACCAACAACACCAATAACAATAAGCAAGCAATAATAACCACCAACACCACCTATAACAATAAGCAAGCAATAATAACCACCAACACCACCTATAACAATAAGCAAGCAATAATAACCACCAACATATATAACAATAAGCAAGCAATAATAACCACCAACACCACCTATAACAATAAGCAAGCAATAATAACCACCAACATATATAACAATAAGCAAGCAATAATAACCACCAACACCACCTATAACAATAAGCAAGCAATAATAACCACCAACATATATAACAATAAGCAAGCAATAATAACTACCAACACCACCAATAAGCAAGCAATAATAACCACCAACATATATAACAATAAGCAAGCAATAATAACTACCAACACCACCAATAAGCAAGCAATAATAACCACCAACAACACCAATAACAATAAGCAAGCAATAATAACCACCAACATATATAACAATAAGCAAGCAATAATAACCACCAACACCACCTATAACAATAAGCAAGCAATAATAACCACCAACATATATAACAATAATCAAGCAATAATAACCACCAACACCACCTATAACAATAAGCAAGCAATAATAACCACCAACATATATAACAATAAGCAAGCAATAATAACTACCAACAACACCTATAACAATAAGCAAGCAATAACCACCAACACCACCACTAACAATAAGCAAGCAATAATAACCAACATCTATAACAATAAGCAAGTTATAACAACCAACAATGAGCAAGCAATAATAACAACCACCAACACCACCACTAACTTTTAAGCAAGCAATAATAAACAAAACCACTATCAATAAGCAAAAATAACAACTTACACCACCCACTAACAACCACAAAACACACTAATATAAATACGCAAGCAATTACAGCCAACACCACTAACAAAAAGTAAGTGATAACAACCATCAACACCACCACTAACTATAAGCAAGCTATAATAAAAGCCAACACCACCACCAACAATAAGCAAGCAATAAGAACCACCAACACCACTAACAATAAGCAAGCAGTAACAATAAGCAAGCAGTAACAACCACTAACTATAAGCAAGCAATAACAACAACCATCACCAACAATAAACAAGCAATTATAAGGACCAACACCACTATCAAAAAACAAGCAATAACAACCAGCACCGATAACATTAAGCAAGTAATAACCACAAACACCACTAACAGTAAGCAATAAAACCAAACACCACTAACAATAAACAATAACAACTAACACTATTAAAGGGAACCTGTCATCAGAAATTTAGCTATAAAGCTAAAAGTTCCCCCCTCTGCAGCTCCTGGGCTGCATTCTAGGAAGCTTCCTATAGTTTTTGTGGCACCTTTTATACCAAAATAAACACTTTGTAAACTTGTACCTTTTCTTATGCAAATTTCTTAAATCTTCCATGGGGGCGGGCTGCCTGGGGTCCGTTGCTGTTCCTCCTGCAGATTTACGCCGCCCCCGAACGCTAAATTTCAAAGCTCAGGACGCCGCCCCTGGGTGCCCGTGATCCCGCGCATGCGCTGTTCCACTGTAGCGGTGCCGTGCACTGTATGCACGTGTGACCGCTGGTGACGCTTTGCGCGGGCACGAGGTTATGGGCGGCGCTGTGAGTGTCATCAGTAAGTGCCGCCCATAACCTCGTGACCGCACTTTCCCCTATTACTCCAGCGTTATGCGCAAGCGCTCGCTGGCCTGATGACCGGACGTCACCTCCTTCCCATCCATTTCCTGCTGCTGAGCAGGATGGGAAGGAGGTGACGTCCGGTCATCAGGCCAGCGAGCGCTTGCGCATAACGCTAGAGTAATAGGGGAAAGTGCGGTCACGAGGTTATGGGCGGCACTTACTGATGACACGCACAGCGCCGCCCATAACCTCGTGCCCGCGCAAAGCGTCACCAGCGGTCACACGTGCATACAGTGCACGGCACCGCTACAGTGGAACAGCGCATGCGCGGGATCACGGGCACCCAGGGGCGGCGTCCTGAGCTTTGAAATTTAGCGTTCGGGGGCGGCGTAAATCTGCAGGAGGAACAGCAACGGACCCCAGGCAGCCCGCTCCCATGGAAGATTTAAGAAATTTGCATAAGAAAAGGTACAAGTTTACAAAGTGTTTATTTTGGTATAAAAGGTGCCACAAAAACTATAGGAAGCTTCCTAGAATGCAGCCCAGGAGCTGCAGAGGGGGGAACTTTTAGCTTTATAGCTACATTTCTGATGACAGGTTCACTCAATAACACCCACCAGCATCATCACTAACAATAAAGAATAATAACCACCAACACAACTAATAATAAGCAAGCAATAGCAACCACCAAGAGCACTACTAACAATAACCAAATAATAACAACCACTGTCACTAACAATAAGCAAGCAATAATAACAACCAACAACAATAATAATAATAATAATAAAGCAATAACAACCATCCACATCATCACTAAGAATAAGGGCTCATTCACATGACCGTTCCATTTCTCCTGGTCAGTTCCTGTTTTTTTGTGGACCCACGGACAGGACCATCTTTTCAATGTCTTGTGTGTAGGATCGGATGGCACATGGTAGCACTTCCGTGTGTATCTGATCCTACAAAAAAAAACCACATCGGATGCCGTATGTCTGTTCCGTTATTATGGAACATGTCCTATTCTGTTCCGTAATAACGGACCGTGACTCAATACAAGTCAATGGGTCCGCACAATCCCTGGAAGCCACATGAAAGCACTTCCGTGTGACCTCCGTCGGGTGCCTGTGCAGTCTGTGTCCTGCTCCAGTTCCGCAGCTGCTCACACTGCAGTGTGTCAGCATATGCCCGCACTGCAATGTCGCGCCAAAACCACAGAAATACGAGGAGTATAAGTGAATCCCTTTTATTTCCACAGGTCTACGCGTTTCAGGGACATATTCGTCACCTTCATCAGGACAATATACAGGGAATATTGTCCTGATGAAGGGAAGGGATATGTCCCTGAAACGCGTAGACCTGTGGAAATAAAAGGGATTCACTTATACTCCTCGTATTCCTGTGGTTTTGGCGCAGTATTCAAACACGCTTTCTTCTACATTGAAATTATCTCATCGCTGCGGGACTGCTGCCTTCAACACTACTTCCATGTTTGCTAAGGGGTTGTGACTGGCACAACCTGATAAGGTGAGTGTTCTTCCAACATTCACCCCATACCTGTATACCGGATAAGACCCTATTTGCGCCTATTCTTTCCACAGTTTATTTCTCGCACTGCAATGTCAGCATATGCCCGCACTGCAGTGTGTCAGCATATGCCCGCACTGCAGTGTGTCAGCATATGCCCGCACTGCAGTGTGTCAGCATATGCCCGCACTGCAGTGTGTCAGCATATGCCCGCACTGCAGTGTGTCAGCATATGCCCGCACTGCAGTGTGTCAGCATATGCCCGCACTGCAGTGTCAGCATATGCCCGCACTGCAGTGTGTCAGCATATGCCCGCACTGCAGTGTGTCAGCATATGCCCGCACTGCAGTGTCAGCATATGCCCGCACTGCAGTGTGTCAGCATATGTCCGCACTGCAGTGTGTCAGCATATGCCCGCACTGCAGTGTGTCAGCATATGCCCGCACTGCAGTGTGTCAGCATATGCCCGCACTGCAGTGTGTCAGCATATGCCCGCACTGCAGTGTCTCAGCATATGTCCGCACTGCAGTGTGTCAGCATATGTCCTCACTGCAGTGTGTCAGCATATGTCCGCACTGCAGTGTGCCAGCATATGTCCGCACTGCAGTGTGCCAGCATATGTCCGCACTGCAGTGTGCCAGCATATGTCCGCACTGCAGTGTGCCAGCATATGTCCGCACTGCAGTGTGCCAGCATATGTCCGCACTGCAGTGTGCCAGCATATGTCCGCACTGCAGTGTGCCAGCATATGTCCGCACTGCAGTGTGCCAGCATATGTCCGCACTGCAGTGTGTCAGCATATGCCCGCACTGCAGTGTGTCAGCATATGCCCGCACTGCAGTGTGTCAGCATATGCCCGCACTGCAGTGTGTCAGCATATGTCCGCACTGCAGTGTGTCAGCATATGCCCGCACTGCAGTGTCAGCATATGCCCGCACTGCAGTGTGTCAGCATATGCCCGCACTGCAGTGTGTCAGCATATGCCCGCACTGCAGTGTGTCAGCATATGTCCGCACTGCAGTGTGTCAGCATATGCCCGCACTGCAGTGTGTCAGCATATGCCCGCACTGCAGTGTGTCAGCATATGCCCGCACTGCAGTGTGTCAGCATATGCCCGCACTGCAGTGTCTCAGCATATGTCCGCACTGCAGTGTGTCAGCATATGTCCGCACTGCAGTGTGTCAGCATATGTCCGCACTGCAGTGTGCCAGCATATGTCCGCACTGCAGTGTGCCAGCATATGTCCGCACTGCAGTGTGCCAGCATATGTCCGCACTGCAGTGTGCCAGCATATGTCCGCACTGCAGTGTGCCAGCATATGTCCGCACTGCAGTGTGCCAGCATATGTCCGCACTGCAGTGTGCCAGCATATGTCCGCACTGCAGTGTGTCAGCATATGCCCGCACTGCAGTGTGCCAGCATATGTCCGCACTGCAGTGTGTCAGCATATGCCCGCACTGCAGTGTGTCAGCATATGCCCGCACTGCAATGCGAGTAGCCGCGGGGATGATGAGCGCTGCCGTCAGGAGGTTAGTAAAGTTCATTACCTGCGGTGATGAACTTCTGCACTCCTGACGTCAGCACTTGTCACTGACAGCTGCGTTCTCACATCATCTCTCGCGGGCAGCCCGAATCTGTAAGTAGCGTTTTCTCACCCTTCCGCTGGTTCACCAGGGTTTAGAATATTCGTGCCTCAGAGCTTCCAGTGCTACTTACTCCAAACCAGCAGCACCCCGCTTTCGGCGGGCACCCACCGAGAATGGAATAACGCCGGATTTAGGAAGCTGGTTGAGGACCGCAAAGCCTGTAGTCAGGTGACTGGATTGTCCCAAGCTGGATTACTTCCTTAGGTTGTCCTTGATATCTCAGCTGAATCCTTGCATTCAATGTAGTCCATGTAGTATTATAATCCAGGTTCGGTAATGGCTTGCCAATCGGATCCTCAGATCCTAGATTGGCATCATGTAGCAAGAGTCTACCCGGGCAATGGACAGTCCTCCTTCTTATACCACTGAGCTCTCTATTCAGACCATTGGGGTCTTCACGATTGGTGGCTAAGACTGGGCTCTTATTGGCTAGATTTCAAGCCGTATACAAAATATCCCTAGTAGTAATGGACGAGGGAGGGACAGCTAAGTTACATCGCATCTAGCATACACATATGGGAGGTTCACATAATTGATTTGTCTGGGTATCTGACCTTCCAGGCCAAGGCAATTATATGAGTCAAAGAGAACTTTAACACTAGACTTCTAAGGCTGCTTTCACACTACGTTTTTTTTTAACATGCGTCATGAACGTTTTTTTGCTGTAAAAGCGGATCCTGCTTTTACAGCAAAAAAACGCATGTGTTATTTTGCAGGATCCTGTCACTTTAAGTTTATGGGCGGGCATTGGAGTCATGTGATCGGGAGTCAGTGGAACTGAACGTGATAGACTGGGAGCCGGCTTCTAACAGCTGCAGAGGCTCGTAACCAAGGTAAACATCGGGTAACTTGCTTGGATACCCGATATTTACGTTGGTTACGAGTATCCGCAGCTGCTAGGAGCCGGGCTCCCTGCACACGTAACCAACGTAAACATCGGGTAACTAAGAGAAGCGCTTTCCTTGGTTACCCGATATTTATCTTGGTTACGAGTGTCCGCAGCTCTCAGGCGGGGGAGAGGGTGAGAAAGGAGAGGGAGAGGTTGAGAGAGAGTGAGGAGAGGGAAAGAGAGGAGAGGGGGAGGGAGAGAGACAGAGAGGGAAGGGGGGGGAGGGAGGCGGAGAGAGACAGAGAGGGAAGGGAGAGAGAGACTGATCATCCGAGGCTGGTTTCTGGGCATGCTCAGTAAAGCAAGCAGGATCCTGTCTATCAGCATGCCAGCATTCACATGCGTTTGCATGCTGTATAGTCAGGATCCAGCAATTTATCAAAAATGTTAAAAAACTGCAACTCGCTGGATCCTCACTATAACGCACGCAAACGGATGTGAACGCATGTTGACGCGAGTCCATTGCAAATGCATTGAAATGAAAATGCATTTGGACTGGATCCGTTTTTGCGTTAAAAAAACGTTCATGACGGATGTTAAAAAAGCGTAGTGTGAAAGCAGCCTAAGAGTCTTGTAGAAACAATGAGGAGCTTATCCCCCGTTTATAAACAAACTATCATCATGTCTGGCTGAATTTTAAGAAACTTAACCCATGCTAGGCACTGACAGAGTCCATGTCGTCACTACCACCAGTGAGCTCTTATATATAGCTTTCCAGAATACTGTACATGTCCCCAAGCTGATGTGCATAATGTAAAAAAACGGATTTTTGTGTACTCACCGTAAAATCGTTTTCTCTTAGCCATCATTGGGGGACACAGGACCATGGGTGTTATGCTGCCTATCCATAGGAGGACACTAAGTAGATGCAAAAGCATACCTCCTCCTCTGCAGTATACACGCCCTGGCCGGGCCAGGCAACCTCAGTTTTAGTACACAAGCAGTAGGAGAAAAAAAACAGTATAAACTTCTCAACAGAGGAACATGAGAAAAGAAGAGTCATACACAAAATAAGGTACTGAGAGAACCAAGGCCCAACAGGGCAACAGGGTGGGTGCTGTGTCCCCCAATGCTGGCTAAGAGAAAACGATTTTAGGGTGAGTACACAAAAATCCGTTTTTCTCTGACGCCTCATTGGGGGACACAGGACCATGGGACGTCCTAAAGCACTCCATGAATGGGAAAAATAAAAACAAGACAACGCAACCCAAGGACTAGGAACCAGTCCCAGACAGCCTGGAGTGCCTACTGAGAGAGGTGTTCTACTGCCGTTTGCAGAATTTTCCTACCCAGATTTGCCTCAGCTGAAACCTGGGTATGGACTCTGTAATGCTTTGAAAACGTATGTAGGCTAGACCAGGTCGCAGCCTTACACACCTGTTCCACTGAAGCCTGATGCCGAATAGCCCACGAAGCGCCAACTGCTCGCGTGGAATGAACCCGCAGCCCACTAGGAATGGGCTTGAGTTGCAAGCGGTAGACTTCCTGGATCGCAGAGCGAATCCAGCGAGCCAGAGTCGCCTTTGAAGCTGCCTGTCCCTTCTTAGGCCCCTTAGGAATGACGAACAAAGAGTCCGTTTTCCTAAAGGGGGCTGTCCTGGATATGTAATATCTGAGAGCTCTGACTAGGTCTAACGAATGCAGAGACCTTTCCACCCTATGAACTGGGTGTGGACAAAAGGAAGGCAGAACAAGGTCCTCGTTCAAATGAAACGGGGTAGGAACCTTTGGAAGAAAATCCGGAAGGGGGCGCAGAACCACCTTGTCCTGGTGAAAGATCAAAAAAGGCTTGCAGCAAGAGAGTGCTGCCAGCTCCGAAAACTGTCTGATGGACGTAATTGCCACCAGGAATGTTACCTTCCAGGACAGAAGAGCAAGGGAGGATTCCTTGAGAGGTTCAAAGGGAGACCTCTGGAGACCGTCCAGAACGAGACTGAGGTCCCATGGTTCCAGCGGCCGTTTGTACGGGGGAACTAGATGGGAAACGCCCTGGAGGAAGGTCTTGACTTGCGATTTTTGAGCCAGGCGGCATTGGTAGAAGATTGAGAGCGCTGAGACCTGCCCTTTAAGGGAACTGAGAGCCAACCCCGCTTGCAAGCCAGACTGTAGAAAGTCAAGAATTCTGGGGATGGCCAGAGGCATAGGCTGCACGTTAGTTTCCCTACACCATGAAAGGAAGATTTTCCACGTACAGTGGTAAATGCGGGATGAAGCAGGCTTTCGGACGCTGTTCATGGTGGAAATAACCGCGGGGGAGAATCCGGCTCTTGTTAATACCCAGGTCTCAATGGCCATGCCGTCAGCTTCAGGGCTCTGGGATGTCTGGAAGGCGCCAGGGTACGTCTGCGAGCATTTGTACTAATTCGGCGTACCAGGCGCGCCTGGGCCAGTCCGGTGCTATCAGTATCACCGGGACTCCCTCTGCCTTGATCTTCCTCATTGCCCGCGGCAGCAGGGGTAGAGGTGGAAATATGTAAGGCAGGCGGAAGTGGTGCCAGTAGCAGACTAGAGCATCCGCGCTGATGGACTGCGGGTCGCGTGACCTGGCTATTAACGCGGGTACCTTTGCGTTCAACCTTGAGGCCATTAGATCCACGTCTGGTGTGCCCCAGCGAGTGCAGATGTGTAGAAACACTTCTGGGTAGAGAGACCATTCTCCGGCGGCCAGGCCTTGGTGACTTAGAAAGTCTGCTGCCCAGTTCTCTACCCCCGGTATGTGTACCGCTGATATAACTGACCCTGTCGATTCGGCCCAGCTGAGGATCTTGTGGGCATCGAGATAAGCCGCTTTGCTGCGGGTGCCCCCCTGCCGATTGATATAGGCTACAGCTGTCGCATTGTCCGATTGGACTCGAATCTGACGACCCGCTAGCAGAGGGGAGAACACCCTGAGCACGAGGAAGATCGCGCGGATTTCCAGGATGTTTATGGGTAGGAAAGACTTCTGGGGCGTCCAACGTCCTTGAGCAGTGTGGTGCCAGTACACTGCTCCCCAGCCTAGGAGGCTGGCGTCTGTGGTCAGGACCAGCCAGTTCACTGGGAGAAAAAATCTCCCCTTCGATAGGGATGAGGACCGAAGCCACCAGCGGAGTGCGTACCTGACTGAAAGCATCAGGTGAAGATGTCTGTCCAGGGAGAAGGGGCTCTTGTCCCAGGCTGCTAGAAGGGCTAGCTGCAGTGGGCGGAGGTGCAGTTGAGCAAAGGGTACTGCTTCCATAGCCGCCACCATCCTGCCGAGTACCTTCATGCTGAATCGAATGGAGCGAGACAGAGGACGTAGAAGGCAGCGTACCGCTCGTTGAAGAGTGATCGCCTTGTCCAGGGGGAGGTAGATCAAGCCCCGACGGGTGTCCAGTGACATGCCCAGGAAGGTGATGGATCGTGATGGGATCGGGGATGATTTGTCTAGATTCACTAGCCACTCTAAGCGGGATAGTGTGTCCACAGTGATCTGTACGCTGGTTGAGCAGTCGCGGAAGGAGGGGGCCTTGATGAGGAGGTCGTCCAAGTAAGGGAGAACGACTACTCCCCTGGCGTGAAGGACGCTCATGGCGGCCGCCGTGACTTTGGTGAAGACCCTTGGTGCGGTGGCAAGGCCGAATTGAAAGTGGGAGTCCTGAACTGCGAAGCGGAGGAACTTTTGGTGATCTGGGGCGATGGGTATGTGCAGGTACGCGTCCTTGATGTCTATGGAGGCGAGAAATTCCCCTTCGACCATGGATGCAATAATGGACCTTAGGGACTCCATTCTGAATCTCCGTACGTGCACATGTTTGTTCAGGTGTTTGAGGTCCAGGATAAGTCGAACTGACCCATCCTTTTTGGGGACCCCAAAGAGGTTGGAATAAAAACCTCTGAACTTCTCGTCGTCCGGGACAGGTATTATCACTCCTGCTGTTTGGAGCGAGTGGATTGCTGAGAAAAAAGCTTTGCGTCGTTTTCGAGTCTTTGGGGGGTTTGAGAGAAAGAACCGACTCGGGGGTCGGGTCCGAAATTCTATGTGGTAACCGGAAGACACAAGGTCTCGCACCCATTTGTCGTTTGTGGCGGCAGCCCAGATGTGTTGAAAGAGCCGCAGTCGACCTCCTACAATGAGTGTGTCTTTCAGGGCGCCAAAGGAGTCATAAGGGGGGAAAACGTTGTGGACGGGTTTCCCTAGTCCTGGACTGTTTCGGTCTAGGCTGCCATGACGAAGTGGGTTTCGGGGAGAGCTGAGGTCGGTCGGTCCCTGCGTAGTCCGCGGCTGGTGGCGGATACAGCACGGGATGTCGACCAACCAAATGAGTTCCGAAAGGAGCGGAACGAGGACTGTGGACGTCTGGTGAAGGTCGTCTTTGACTTCAGCTGGGGGAGGGAGGTACTCTTTCCTCCCGTGGCGTCAGAAATGAGCTTGTCCAGACGTTCGCCAAACAATCGGTCTAGAAAAAAGGGAAGGCCTGTGAGAGACTTCTTGGAGGCAGAGTCCGCTCGCCATTGTCAGAGCCAGAGAGCTCTATGGATGGCTATGGTATTGGAGGCGGCAAACGCTGCGCAGGTAGCAGCGTCCGTGGAGGCCTGCATGAGGTACTCCGCCGCAGCGGCAATTTGAGCTGTTACCTCTGTGAAGGTATGAGTGAACTGGGATTCCTCAAGCGAAGTGTAAAGGGATTCTGGCCAGACCGAGATCGTCTTTGCGACCCACAGAGAGACAAAGGAGGGCGAGAGGGAGGAACCAGCAGCCTCAAAAGCAGAACGGGCGAGGTGCTCCACCTGTCTGTCTGTCAGGTCCTTGATGGAGGAACCATCGGGTAAAGACCGGAGCGTCTTTGTGGCAAGGTGGGAGACCGGGGGGGGTCGACCAAGGGCGGATCGGCCCAGCCCTTAGGGGCAAGTGAGGCAAAATGGTACCGGGACTCCATGAGTTTTCGGTTACCGAAGCGCCTGTCAGGCTTCTCCCTTTGCTTTGTGAGGATATCCTGAAACTCTGGGTGATCAGCGAAAACCTTTTGGAGTTTTCTTGCCCTCTAATAGGAGACCGCATGGTCAGTGGTAGTGGATGGGGGATCTTCCACATGCAGAGTTTGGTTGATTGCTGCTATAAGGGAGTCTATTGCAGTTTGATCATCTGGGGAGGATGAAACCAAGGAATCCTCTTGGCACAAACAGCATTCTCCCTCCTCCAGCTCTTCAGAAGCCATGGAGCGTGTGGGAGAGCCTGCCCTGTGTGCTCCCGAGGGAGAGCCCTGGGGGTCATGAGAGAGTGCTGGAGACACCCGGCCGTGTGCTCTTTTCCTGATCCCTGCAACCGGTGAAGCATGTGCCCGGATTACCTCAGAAGGATCCTCCATAGGGGTATCCTCAGGCTGCGTTCCGTCCAGGGGCCCAGAAGGGTGTGGAGGACGACATTGCATAGCCAGAACCAGGTTCTGTGACAGTTTTTCCATGGATTGGGACAGAAACTGTGACCATTCCGGTGGGCTGGGAGCCCTAGGCTCTGGGCTGACGGTTGCGGCGGTGGTGGCAGGGGGGTCTTGGGGGGCTATAGGGGCACAGGAACCACAGAGAGAAGAGGTGTGTTTTCGTGGTAGCTCAGCGTGGCAAGCAGTGCAGGCTGAATAGTAGACTATGTGAGCCTTAGCGCTCTTAGTGCCCTTAGAATTCTGCATGTTCCTAATAGGAGTATGCCAGGAGGGGAGCAATGGTCAGCAGAGCTACAAGTGAAGCAAGTACCTCACCATAATCAGCCGATGGCCCTGCGTCCTCAGGAAGGAGTAAGCTCTGTGGAGATCTGCGCACGCTTTCCTGGGAGGGGGGGGGGGGCTTTGCGCTAAAAGAGCGCCAAGAATAAGTCAGTGTGCCCCCCTGCTGTCGGTAGCAAAAAACGGCGGGAAGGGGAGCTTCTGTGACATCTCCCTCCAGTCAGCAGACAGCTTGTCACCGAAGGATAATCTCTGCCGGCTTTCCTGCAATCAGAGCACGCAGCTGGAGCAAATAAACAGAGCAAATAAACAGTGTGAGTTCCTGAGCTCTGGGCCCTTCCCCTGCCACCGGTAAATTATCTGTGCAGATTCTCAGCAAACAGCGAGGACTTCTCCCCTCCTCCAGCCAGCACGCAGCTAGGGAAAAAATTAACACTGTGTTCAGGATCCCTGGGGCTCTCCTCCTTGCAATCAGCAAGGTACTTTCTGCACCGTCTTTTCTCCCTTTGTCTGGGAAACCAGTCAGGGGAAATCTCACCTTAAACACTGCCTCAGTCCAGGCAGTGGGAATAGCAGAGTCAGCCTGCTGTCCGGTCACACAGTGCAATGTTCAACTCAGAGCCTGCAAAGAGGGGCTGAGGAATTGTGCTTCTGCCCTGGGCTCTGGAAAATCGGTGTCTGTGGGACCCGTTGTCCAGTGAGATGCAGCCCAGGATCCAGCGTCGCAGGAGGGGGTACATGGAGGCAGCACTCCGCGTTCCCGCCTGTTGATGGTATTGGGAGATCGGTCCCAAAAGGAAACCTGTTGCCCTCAAAAAATAACAAAACCTTGGAAGATGTGCCTCCTACAGACACTAAGCTACAACTGAGGTTGCCTGGCCCGGCCAGGGGGTGTATACTGCAGAGGAGGAGCTATGCTTTTGCATCTACTTAGTGTCCTCCTATGGATAGGCAGCATAACACCCATGGTCCTGTGTCCCCCAATGAGGCATCAGAGAAAACAGCTTTTATTATACTCACCTACAGGGCAGTCCACTCGAGTAAGATGGATGCCGCCAGTCTTCATCCAGTGCCTCATCTTTTCTTGCTTAGTGTGGATTATGAGTCCTATGTCATCCACACTGTCCTGTACTGCGCTCCTGAGGGCAGAGCGAAGTGTAGTATTGTGCATGCGCAGGGGTTCTTTCTTTGGTCTTTTCCCGCACATGCGCATTACATTACTTTGCTTTGTCCTTGGCAGGGCAGAGAGAAGACACTTTATATGGGAAATACCTGGTGACAGGTTCACGGCCGGGATATTGACACATAAGCAGCAATTTGTGACCCTGTAGCATGTTCTCACTGTTTGTATCGCGCTACATTCACTCTTGTGTAAACTAATATTTTCAGATATAATGTTACTATGGCAGAACTGTGGGTGCACAAATACCCCCTTAGTAATGGTTCTGAAAAAAGACAAAAAAGCAACACTGTGAGCGTAGTATTATATAACGGCAATCGGTGGAGTATATGAGGCTCTCACCTTCTGTGAAAAGCTCAAAGTAAATTAATCTGCCAGTGTAGTAATCCCAGTACTGCTCAAATATAATAACAGGACAAATGCATGAAACAGCCAAAAAGAAATCGGCACAGCAAAGCCAACACACATTTATGTCAGATAAGGATAAAACATACAACGCATTTCGGCTCCACAAGCCTTCATCAGGTGTCACGTGTGTTGGATCCGCCATGCTGTGGATGTTTTTTTTTGGCTGAGCAGTTATGTACACTGATATTACTGATACAAAGGCTTCTTACTTTGATCTGTATAAGTACTGGCACTTACCTGTACTAATTTTACAGCCTCAGATTGTGGCAGATCTGTGGAGTTAGAGAACAGGTTTCCCATTCTGAAAATAAAGGTACGAATAGAAGACTATGAACAAGAAATATCAGACAGAGCAGAAGAAGTGTCCAGTATCAGGTCACGAAACTAGGCAGGAGACAATAACACTTAACTGTCATTTTAATTTGTATTTAATAAATCAATGAAAAAAGGCAACTTTGTAATATATCTTAAACAGATCTGTAAAATATGTATTTCGTGAAGACTTTCCCATTACTGGGATCGAAGATGGTGGCTGTTATTGATGAGATTCTATGTATATAGAAGAGGGAGAAAGGAGGCGCTAGAGTCAGAGGGAGGCGCTAGAGTCAGAGGGAGGCGCTAGAGTCAGAGGGAGGACAGAAAGTTACTGACGAGATTCCATGTCGATAGGAGAGGAGGCGGGTGCGAAGCTCTGCCTCTAGCTCCTCCCTCTGCCTTTAGCTCCTCCCATCCTCATAGAATCTTATCAGTCGCCATCTCCTATCTCAGTAATGGGAAAGTCTTCACTGAATACAGATTTTACCTCAGAACTAAGAATTTTGATAATGACTGATCAATCCTGGCCAAGAAAGAAGCAAATTTCCCTGACAAGATGTATTATAAAGCTGCTTATTTTCATTGATTTATGAAGTAAAAATTAATACAACGCTTATGCTTTAATGGACTCAGTCATCTGAATGAACATAGCTGCATACTTGTGAAAATAGCACATAGTAAGCTGCTATTAAAAAGGTTTGTCTACCCCGGCAAGGTAATAAACCAGTAACCGTCACCATTCAGTTCCTTATCGGTTTCTTTCCTAGTGCTGTCTGGCTCCCGGTCATCTCCATCATTTTCTTCCCAATTACAGTCACACATCTGTCTCCCTCATCCATGTGCCGTCCAATTTTTTAAAATCCCAGAACACCGATGAATAGCGTTTAGCAAATCCAATTTAATGTTTGTTCTGTTTGTTCTCTAATAACTCCGCGTATCCGTTCCATTACACTCCGTGCGTGTCCTATTCTTATCCGTTTTTGTGGATCACACTCTGTCATTCAAGTCTACTGAGACCCATCAAAAACGTAAGATATTGGTCTTGAACGAGTCAATACATAGAAAAAGTTCAGGCAGTTTACCGCTTTTAGTGTTTTAAAAAAAGAATGATAAAAAAAACCCTCCAAAACAGATGACGTATTAAGAAAAATGTAAACCATTCTGTGACATTATACCTGTGAGCACTGCAGCCATAGCTGGGATTGCAGGGGATGATGAGCCACTCTGCATTTTAACTAGAGCCCTCTCTGACTCGGGCCGCCTCTCTGACTCGGGCCGCCTCTAACTAGAACCCTCTCTGACTAGGGCCCTCACTGATTAGGGCAGCATCTAACTAGAATCCTCGCTAACTCGGGCCCTCTCTAACTAGAGCCCTCTCTGACTAGAGCTGCCTCTAACTAGAGCCCTCTCTGATTCAGGCTCTCTCTGACTCGGCTCTAACTAGAGCCCTCTCTGACTCGGACCCTCTCTGACACGGGCCCTCCCTGACTAGGGTTGCCTTTAACTAGGGCCCTCTCTGATCAGGGCCCTCTCTGATCAGGGCCCTCTCTGATCAGGGCCCTCTCTGATCAGGGCCCTCTCTGATCAGGGCCCTCTCTGATCAGGGCCCTCTCTGATCAGGGCCCTCTCTGATCAGGGCCCTCGCGTCCACATTATGGCCGTCCATCTATATTGGGGTTTATACGTGTCACTTTGGAGCAATACTAGACAACCAAGAGACAGGCATGGTGAGATTTTTGGATCAAAGCAGCCATGTTACTTTCAACCTTTCATCCACAAATCTCAACAGTGTTTTGCCTCCTGGACAATAAGGTGATATAATTATTACTCTACACATGTTCTTGTTCTTTAGATTTAGACCTTTTTAGCTAAATAAAAGGTCCCGTTTTACATTACCTGTACGCTAATGAAGCTGTTAATCTCTTTGACGGTGGATCACAGGGACCTTTTCTAAGTGGCAATGAACAAACTGTCCTAATGAGAAAAAAATATAGAATGATTAATAACAAAATATATAAATAAGTAATTAGTCTTTACAGTTTTAATTTTTTCAAGCATTTTGAAAAATCCTATAAAAAAACTCAACTGGAAAAAAAAACTGAAAAACCATAGCAAGAAGGCAGTAAAAATGCTGCTTTTTGTCGCTTTTTATCTGTGCAGTTTTTTTTTGATTTTTCACAAAACCTGAAGGATTTCCTAATCCCAGCAAAGTGAATGAGCTCCCTGTAGTCTCATGCAACGTTGCTTATTTACTTCTTGCAGATGTCAATTCTTGCTGCAGATTTCACCCATTCTAATGAATGGGGAGAAATCTGCAACAAAAACATAGAAAATGTGCGGATTTTACACAGCGTTTTACCTGTCAAAACATCAGAATTTCTATCTGAATTTTCTGCTGTAAATCCTGAGTGTGTGTACATGGCCTTAGGCTATGTGCGCACGTTGCGTATTTACATTCAGTTACGCTGCGATCTGCACCGCAGCATAACGGCATGCGTCCTGCGTCCCCAGCATAATCTATGAAGATTATGCAGGAGCCGTGCGCACGTGGCGTATTAGAGCGCAGCGCTTCGGCTACTGCCCGAAGCGCGCGTTCTAAGAAGTGACATGTCCCTTCTTTTGTGCGTAATGATTGTAATGTCGGTCTCTCTCTCTGTCTGTCTGTCTCTGTGTCTCCCTGTCGGTCGGTCGGTCTCTCTCTCTGTCGGTTTATCCCTCTCCCCCCTCTCTCATACTCACCGATCAGCTGCACGGCTGTCACACTGATCCGGCGGCTTCTCCTGCTTTTGAAAATGCCGGCCGCCCATTATTCAATCTCGTATTCCCTGCTTCCCCCGCCCACCGGCGCCTATGATTGGTTGCAGTCAGACATGCCCCCATGCTGAGTGACAGCTGTCCCACTGCAACCAATCACAGCCGCCGGTGGGCGGGTCTATGTGGTGCAGTAAAATAAATAAATAATTTAAAAAAAAACGGCGTACGGTCCCCCCCCAATTTTGATACCAGCGAGGGTAAAGCCACACGGCTGAAGGCTGGTATTCTCAGGATGGGGAGCCCCACGTTATGGGGCGCCCCCCCGCCTAAAAATATCAACCAGCAGCCACCCGGAATTGCCGCATGAATTAGATGCGACAGTCCCGGGACTGTACACGGCTCATCCAGAACTGCCCTGGTGCGGTGGCAATCTGGGTAATAAGGAGTTAATGGCAGCAGCCCATAGCTGCCACTAAGTCCTAGTTAATCGTTGCAGGCGTCTATGAGACACCCCAATGATTAACCTGGTAAAAGTAAATAAACACATACACCCGAAAAATCCTTTATTTGAAATAAAAGACAAAAACCACCCTCTTTCACCACTTTATTAAAATCCCCAAACACCCCTCCAGGTCCGGCGTAATCCACGAGGTCCCGCGACACATCCAGCTCTGCTACATGAAGCTGACAGGAGCGGCCGTAGAACACCGCCGCTCCTGTCCGCTCCTGTCCGCTCCATGCAGAAACTGAAGTGAGTCGCGCTGTCAGGGGGGACGTCACTGAGGTAATGCCGGTGTGTGTGTGGTGATGAAGAGGGCTGTAGTGTCGGAATGTGTGCGGGGATGTCGGGATGTGTGCGGGGATGTCGGGATGTGTGCGGGGATGTCGGAGGTATTGTCAGGATGTGTGCGGGGATGTCGGCGGTAATGTCGGGATGTGTGCAGGGATGTCGGCGGTAATGTCGGGATGTGTGCGGGGATGTCGGCGGTAATGTCGGGATGTGTGCGGGGATGTCGGAGATAATGTCGGGATGTGTGCGGGGATGTCGGAGGTAATGTCGGGATGTGTGCGGGGATGTCGGAGGTAATGTCGGGATGTGTGCGGGGATGTCGGAGGTAATGTCGAGATGTGTGCGGGGATGTCAGCGGTAATGTCAGGATGTGTGCGGGGATGTCGGAGGTAATGTCGGGATGTGTGCGGGGATGTAGGCGGTAACGTCAGGATGTGTGTGGTAATGTCGGGATGTGTGCAGGGACGTCTCTCAGGTTACCCGCGGCCACAGGTCTCGGGTGGAGGACTCGAGCTGGCCGCAGGTAACCTGAGTGACGGCACCGGTGATCGCGTGGCTCACTGCAGTCACTCAGATTTGCAGTCACAGGCGAGTCCTTCACCTGTGACCGCAAATCAAGCAGCAGCACACGGACAGAGTGGCGCGATCACAATGAAGTCGGGTGAAGTTCATTCTGATCGCGCGGCTGTCTCCCGCAGCCAGCCATGTGCTCTTTTTGACAGTGCAGTCCCAGTCGGCTCTGCTGCAATGAGGATGCTGCAGAGCCGAGTGGGACCACACTGACAAAAATGTGCGCTCTGGATGCTTTTCCCACTCTGTCTATTGGCAGAGCAAGCATCCAGAACGCATGAATTATGCAGGAATGTGCGCACGTTGCGTTCTGCCGAATGCGTCTCAGAACGCAGCTTTTCAGCTGTGTTCTGAGACGCACATGCAGTGACTATTTTACGCTGCGTAATAGAACGCAACGTGCGCACATAGCCTTAGAGCTCGCTCAGACAAGCATGAAGTCAGTCCGTGCACCACGGGCTTCACGCGGAGAGCATGAGAATCCATTACAAACAGTAACCATTTTTCCACAAGGACCGACAGTTTGCATGAAAAAACAAATCTGAACTGTATATGACCTGGCTCACTGTATATAGACTCAATGGAGCCGTTCACAGGAGCTAAAAAAGGAGCATTAATATCTATTTTACAGATCAGAATGCTACATGTAATGTAAAGGCAGCTCCTAGACCTGTCCACAATGCAGACGAGCTGCACAAGGCGCGTGCACAGGTAGCAGCCATGACTGCAGGATTTTCCACCCAGCCTTAGCACAGTAAGACCACCAAGCCTGTGTCAGTGATTTTATGAGATATAGGTGATTGGATGGATTTGCTGGTATGCCCATGGTTAGAAAAAGAAAGTGATGCAAGGGAAAAATATAAATAAAAAAAAAAAAAAAAAAAAATTGTAGCATGCATGACTTGCCTCCATCAATTGAATTGCAATAGACCAGTACACACGTGGTCAATATTGTTGGTACCCCTCGTTTAATGACAGAAAAACCCACAGTGGTCACAGAAATAACTTGAATCTGACAAAAATAATAATAAATAAAAATCTACGAAAACGAACAAATGAAAGTCAGACATTGCTGACAGCTTCCACCAAATTTAAAAGAAAATAAAAACTCATGACACAGGCCTGGACAGAAATGATGGCGCCCCGGAAAATAATGTGACAAAAGGGACATGCTAAATCAAGGAGTGTCCACTAATTAGCATCAAAGGTGTCTCCAATCTTGTAATCAGTCACTGGGCCTGTAAATAGGGCGACAGATACTGAGGCCGGTTTCAGACGTCCGTGTGATATCTGTTTTTAACACGGATGCCACACGTACCCATGTTATTCTATGCTGTACTCATACGGTTGTGTTTTCACATGGATCGTGTGACCCCCTCGTGGCCCTGCACGCACACACACACGGAGACATGTACGTTTTTTCTACGGCACCACGGGTGTCACACGGATCGCACACTGATGTGATTCGTGTGACACGTACCGGAGAAAACACGTGTCTTTTACATAAAAAGATTTTCTATATTTACCTGTATCCAGCGGTGCCGTCTTCGGCTCTGCTGCCTCCCGCTCCTGACCGCCGCTCATTATACTCACTAAATATTCAGTGCCCTGTGGAGCTGGAAGCAGGAGCAGTGCTGGGGACTTCATTGCCGGGGACCGCATCGCTGCGGACAGGTGAGTATCTAAGTATGTGTGTGTCTGTGTTCAGTGTATACATGCATGTGCATGTTCTCGGTGTATCCATGTGTGTCTGCTATGTGTGTATACATTTGTGTGTATATGTACTCAGTGTATACATGTGTGTCTGCTGTGTGTGCATATGTGCTCAGTGTATACAGGTGTATGGTGTGTGTGTGTGTGTGTGTGTGTGTGTGTGTGTGTGTGTGTGTGTGTGTGTGTGTGTGTGTGTGTGTGTGCAGTGAGGACCTGGAAGCCAGAGCATCGCAGGGACAGCATCGGGTACTCATCAGAGTTCCCAATGAACTCTGGTGACCCCGTGAAGTCACTGTCCTGACATTCGCTGTAGCGTGGGTGTGTCATGAGGATGTCATCAGAGTTTATTGGGAACTCCAATGACTTCCTGGACGTAACTGCACACACACTGCTTGCTTTGTGAATACTCACTTGTCCCCGCAATGCTGACCTCGGCGGTGCTGTACCCAGCGCTATCCCCTCAATGCTCCGGCTTCCAGCTCCTCACTGCGGTGAATGCTCTATGAGTATAATGAGCGGCGGTCAGGAGCTGGAGGCAGCAGAGCCAAAGAAAACAGCGCTGGATACAGGTAAATATAGAAAATCTTTTTATTTAAAAGACCCGTTTTCTCTAGTACGTGTGACACGTATGCAAACAGAGATGACACGCGTGACACACGTATGACCATAACTACGCGTGTGATGTCTTAAACCGGCCTCATTGTGCTGTTTGGTGACATGGTGTGTACCACACTCAACATGGACGAGAGGAAGCGAAGTAAAGAGTTGTCTCTGGAGATTAGAAAGAAAATTTTAGACAAGCATGTTAAAGGTAAAGGTTAGCAGACCATCTCCAAGCAGCTTGATGTTCCTGTGACTACAGTTGCACATATTATTCAGAAATTAAAGATCCATGGGACTGTAGCCAACCTCCCTGTATAAGGCTGCAGAAGGAAAACTAACGACAAATCAAAGAGATGGATAATATGAATGGTAACAAAAGAGACCAGAAAAACTACTAAAGAGATTAAAGGTGAACTTCAAGCTCAAGGAATATCAGTGTCAGCTCGCACCATCCGTCATTGTTTGAGAAAAAGTGGACTTCATGGGAGACAACCAAGGAGGACACCACTGTTGAAAACAAATCATAAAAAAGTCAGACTGGAATTTGCCAAACTACATGTTGACAAGCCACAAAGCTTCTGGGAGAATGTCCTATCTAGAGATGAGACAAAAATTGAACTTTTTGGCAAGGCACATCAGCTCGATGCTCACAGATGGAAACATGTAACATATCAAAAAAAGAACACTGTCCCTACTGTGAAACATGGAGGAGGCTCTTATGTTCTGGGGCTGCTTTGCTGCATCTGGCACATTGTGTCTTGAATCTGTGCAGGGTACAATGAAATCTCAAATCTATCAAGGAATTCTAGAGAGAAAGGTGCAGCCCAGTGTCAGAAAGCTTGGTCTCAGCCGCAGATCATGGGTCTTGCAACAGGATAATGACTCAAAACACAAAGCTAAAAACACCCAAAAATGGGGAAGAGGAAAACATTGGACTATTCTGAAGTGGCCTTCTATAAGCCCTGACCTAAATCCTATTGAGCATCTTTGGAAAGAGCTGAAACATGCCGTCTGGAAAAGGCAACCTTCAAACATGAGACAACTGGAGCAGTCTGCTCTTGAGGAGTGGCCAAAATACCTGTCGAGAGTTGCACAAGTCTCATTGACAGTTACAGGAATCGTGTGATTGCAGTGATTGCCTCAAAAGGTTGTGCAACAAAATATTAAGGAGGAGGAGGGCGCCATCATTTCTGTGCAGGCCTATTTCATGAGTTTTAATTTTTTTTTTAAATTCTGTGGAAGCAGAAAAGCAGCAATGTCTGACCTTCATTTGTTCATTTTCATAGATTTTTTTTAGTTATTATTACTTTTGTCATATTCAAGTTATTTCTGTGACCATTGTGGGTTTTTCTTTCATTAAACGAGGGGTAAAAACAATTTTGACCTCGTGTTTATATGGGTTCGTGAAAAAAAAATCTGACCACACTCAGAGGACATACGAGTGCAGTCGGATTTTCACGGACTCAAAATAGTGGAGAAACTTTTCTTTTATTTTTTTAAATTCTCGAGCTTCAACAAAAAGGGATCCCAATGTGATGAACCTCTTACCACACTCTGACCAGAGCCTGACTGGCATATCCAGACCCTTTTTCTCAAATGATAGTGTGAACTCAGCCTTACACTGAGGCTATATGCCACGGCTGGCTGCATGTGGCCAGAACTCCACCCGTGCCAGCTTGCTAACATAGTCAGCCCCATCACAACTATAAGGCTAGTTTCACACTTGCGTGGAACTGCATCCTTTGCAGTGCGTTGTGTGACGGATGCAACGGATGTGTTGCATATAGTGGCACAACGGATGCAACGGATGCTGCAAAACAACGCAATTCGTTTTGATTTTGTTTTTTTTTACAGTTTTACCGTCGGCAGACTATTGTGAACGATCAGCTGATCGCTAACAGTAGTCTGCCGCCGGGTGATCAGCTGATCACTAACATTAGCCGGCCACCGGGTGATCAGCCGCTCACTCACAGTAGCCGGTCGCCGGGTGATCAGCCGATCACTCACAGTAGCCGGCCGCCGGGTGATCAGCTGATTGTTCGGTCGCCGACATTGTGTGCGGGGGGCGGAGTGCGGTGGGTGGAGCCGAGCAGGGCCATGGCTGAGGACGTCAGTGCCGCGGGGACAGGTGTGTGTGTGTGTGTGTGTGTGTGTGTGTGTGTGTGTGTGTGTGTGTGTGTGTGTGTGTGTGTGTGTGTGTGTGTGTGTGTGTGTGTGTGTGTGTGTGTGTGTGTGTGTGTGTGTGTGTGTGTGCGCGCGCGCGCGCACGCATACGGAGTGCGGGGAGGGGGCGGAGCCGAGCAGGGACGTGTCGGGCTCCCGGCACACGTAACCAGGGTTCCTTGGTTACCCGATGTGCACCCTGGTTACGGGTGGAGGGACCCAGAGAGAGCATGCGCAGTGAAATCCAAAGGATTCCGCTGCTCAAAAAAACGTTACATGCTGCGTTCCTTCCGCCCGACGCAACGTCAAAATAACGACGCTGCGTCGTTCGGCGGATGCAACGCTGACACTTGCGTTACAGTGCATCATCCATACAAGTCTATGGAGAATAGCGCAGTGCGTTAACGGACTACGCTATTCTCCATAGTGACGGACTCCGCTGAACGCAAGTGTGAAACTACACTAACTGGGAAATTTAACATAGATAAGAATCACGGCATATCAAGCATTATTGTAAAGCAGGCTGTATTACACGACGACCAAAGCACTACTCTCGGAGTGACCTAGTCGTAGCCATACACAGGTGTGCTGTGCACCGGTGGCTGCATCCACAGAACAGAACCGCAGCAAAGACAAGGCAGCGCCATAATCACATCCAACTGGAAGCAGCGGCAGCTGGTGCACCATGTCTTAATTTACCTCTGGGTATGGCGGCAGCTTTTCTCTATGCCAGTATGTCAGATCGGCTCTCTGTGCAGGACCTGTATGTTTGCTGCTGAGGACTTGTGTGGATTTCCCTCTTGGGAGATTAGAACAGTCTTCTGAAACCTTTTCCTCAATATCCCAGGTTAGGATCCAATCTAGTTCTCAGTAATAAGTGTAAGGTGCCTGCAAGGAGCCACTATACAGCTCCGTGGACGAGCAGCAGGTTATAAAGTGACCAAGTCCTAACGTGACAGCGCACACTGCATGGCTCACTTCATGCCGGCACACCCTACTGTGAGAGGCGCTAATGAAAATGTGGGGGAGAACCAGTAATTAACTATATTAAAAAACCAGTACAACAGCCCTGACCAGTACGGAACGTACTCAGCACTCTAATTTATTGTACGTGTATGTTACATTTATAATTAATACATACAAGTGATGAGCAAGCACTGCCAAGCTCGGGGGCACTGCCAAGGGGAACATGCGCATTAAGATATCCCATGAGGTGCCCGTTTTCACATGTACCGGAGACACGTTCACACACAAACTAATTAGGATCAATGGGGATCTTCACACCTCCATGTTATCAGGTAGTGGTAGAACCGCCGGCAGCAGCAGTGACATCATGAGGTTATTGCAGTTCACAGAGGCTGGGTCACACAGAAGATAGAGTGAGACCCGGCAGCAGTGAACTGCTGTAACCTCATGACAACACTTCTCGTCATGGTCGCCAGTGGTTCTCGCGGAGCGCAGCATGAGACCCGGCGGTGGCCACTGTTTCAGCCTAAGAGGCTTATTCTCTGAATTTTCTACACATGCGGAGAACGTCGTGGGACCTCCATGTGGATTATTTCAGAGCTGCATGGCAGTTCTTTTTAGAATAAATTGGCGAACGAGGGGCTATGTCCGGTCTTCCTTCTTTTTTTATGCCTCTCAGGTTCACCTTTGTGGACGTCTTTGGATTTGTAGGATTACATCAAAACTTTTTTTTTAAAAAATAAATTGGTGAATGAGTGCTAGAGTTGGGGGTGATAAATAAAATATCTTTTATTGTGTCTGTTTCTTTCTTTACATCTACTGGGTTAGTAATGGAGATATCTGATAGACGCGTCTCCATTACTAACACTTGTGCTTGATACCAGCTGTCAATTCACAGTTAACATCAGACCAGAAAGTATTACCATGATTGCCACCACACCAGGGCAATAGGGAAGAGCCAGGTAAAGCGCCTGTCGCAACACCTAGCCGCCCGCAGCACCTAGCGCAGCACGGACAGCCGCCCGCAGCACCTAGCGCAGCACGGACAGCCGCCCGCAGCACGGACAGCCCCCTGCAGCACGGACAGCCGCCCGCAGCACGGACAGCCCCCTGCAGCACGGACAGCCGCCCGCAGCACCTAGCGCAGCACGGACAGCCGCCCGCAGCACCTAGCGCAGCACGGACAGCCGCCCGCAGCACCTAGCGCAGCACGGACAGCCGCCCGCAGCACCTAGCGCAGCACGGACAGCCGCCAGCAGCACCTAGCGCAGCACGGACAGCCGCCTGCAGCACCTAGCGCAGCACGGACAGCCGCCCGCAGCACCTAGCGCAGCACGGACAGCCGCCCGCAGCACCTAGCGCAGCACGGACAGCCGCCCGCAGCACCTAGCACAGCACGGACAGCCGCCCGCAGCACCTAGCGCAGCACGGACAGCCGCCCGCAGCACCTAGCGCAGCACGGACAGCCGCCCGCAGCACGGACAGCCCCCTGCAGCACGGACAGCCGCCCGCAGCACGGACAGCCCCCTGCAGCACGGACAGCCGCCCGCAGCACCTAGCGCAGCACGGACAGCCGCCCGCAGCACCTAGCGCAGCACGGACAGCCGCCTGCAGCATCTAGCGCAGCACGGACAGCCGCCCGCAGCACCTAGCGCAGCACGGACAGCCGCCCGCAGCACCTAGCGCAGCACGGACAGCCGCCTGCAGCACCTAGCGCAGCACGGACAGCCGCCAGCAGCACCTAGCGCAGCACGGACAGCCGCCCGCAGCACCTAGCGCAGCACGGACAGCCGCCCGCAGCACCTAGCGCAGCACGGACAGCCGCCCGCAGCACCTAGCGCAGCACGGACAGCCGCCCGCAGCACCTAGCGCAGCACGGACAGCCGCCCGCAGCACCTAGCGCAGCACGGACAGCCGCCAGCAGCACCTAGCGCAGCACGGACAGCCGCCAGCAGCACCTAGCGCAGCACGGACAGCCGCCAGCAGCACCTAGCGCAGCACGGACAGCCGCCTGCAGCACCTAGCGCAGCACGGACAGCCGCCCGCAGCACCTAGCGCAGCACGGACAGCCGCCCGCAGCACCTAGCGCAGCACGGACAGCCGCCTGCAGCACCTAGCACAGCACGGACAGCCGCCAGCAGCACCTAGCGCAGCACGGACAGCCGCCTGCAGCACCTAGCGCAGCACGGACAGCCGCCCGCAGCACCTAGCGCAGCACGGACAGCCGCCCGCAGCACCTAGCGCAGCACGGACAGCCGCCCGCAGCACCTAGCGCAGCACGGACAGCCGCCCGCAGCACCTAGCGCAGCACGGACAGCCGCCCGCAGCACCTAGCGCAGCACGGACAGCCGCCCGGAGCACCTAGCGCAGCACGGACAGCCGCCCGGAGCACCTAGCGCAGCACGGACAGCCGCCCGGAGCACCTAGCGCAGCACGGACAGCCGCCTGCAGCATCTAGCGCAGCACCTAGCGCAGCACGGACAGCCGCCCGCAGCACCTAGCGCAGCACGGACAGCCGCCCGCAGCACCTAGCGCAGCACGGACAGCCGCCCGCAGCACCTAGCGCAGCACGGACAGCCGCCAGCAGCACCTAGCGCAGCACGGACAGCCGCCCGGAGCACCTAGCGCAGCACGGACAGCCGCCCGGAGCACCTAGCGCAGCACGGACAGCCGCCTGCAGCATCTAGCGCAGCATCTAGCGCAGCACGGACAGCCGCCCGCAGCACCTAGCGCAGCACAGACAGCCGCCCGCAGCACCTACCACAGTCGCCGCTGCATGTCAGTCACCTGACTGCACTGCTCCAAACACAAGAGGAAAAACTGTCTGGGAATTAAGTCTTACCCAGTGTCCAGTCGGAGCGGCAGCCGGCGGCCATGTTTCTTGCGATAAACCCGTACAAGGGATGGGAGGAGTCTACCACAACATGGCCGATACCGCGGACAGTCGATTCTATGGCTTGTGGTTTCCCAGCATGCCCGTGTAGTGAGGGCTTTTATTTTCTTGTCCTCTAGGGACAGACAAAGCCCTAATGGTCACAGTGACCTTCCCCAGCACCGGCGTCTATGCACTCATCTATTACAATGAGTTTGTCGGCAGCACAGATCCAGGTCATGGACACAGGGGAAGTAGAGGAGATGGACAGTACATAGAGCTTGTGTCTCACCTTCTGAAATACGTAACATTGAAAGTAACAAGCACCTTTGCAATTTACTACTGATTAAAAACCCTCTGTTCTCAGGAACCAAGGGAGCTTTCATTTTTATTAACAGCTGGGTGCCTTGGTTATGGCTCCTCCTTCAGTTTGAGCAGCTGGTTGCCTAAGGCTACTTTCACACATCACATTTTTCCCATCAGGCACAATCCGGAAAAAAACGGTTAAAATGGATCCAGTACCGCATCCGTTTTATCACCATTGATTTGTATTGTCGCGGCATTGTGCCTGATGACCTTGCGTTGCATCCGGCTTTTTCCAGATGCGGCTTAATTAATGAATGCGGTGGCCGCATGGAAAGTTTTATGCAACGTTTTTTGTCTCATAAAAAAATGCATGGTGCATAATGAAAGTCTATGCACGCCAAACCCGGTGGCATGCATCAAACGCCAGAAGCATGTACCAGATTCGGTTTTTACTTCTGAGCATGCCCAGAAGTGATTCTCTGGCCTAAGAAAATTGGTGCGAGTGGAGTGCTATAAAACATCGCATTCCACTCGGACCAATTCTAGCCTGTGTGTCAGCGCACATGAGCGATTATTTTCTCAGCCCTAATTGGACCGAGAAAACAATCGCAGCATGCTGCAACTGTAATGCGAGACTCTCTCACACCCATTCAAGTGAATGGGGCGAGAGAAAAATCGCACTGCACTCGCGGTACACTGGTGCACCATTGCATGCAGAGCGAGAATCGCAATAGCCGGCTACGGAGGAGAGAGGGAGATAAATCCCACCTTCCCCTACTCCATGCCAGCCCGCCCGCTGCAGCTGTGGTCAGCTCGCACAGGCTGACCACAGTCGCATGGATACTAGCATGACACTCGGCTCCTGCTGTGCTGCCAGCACAAGCCGAGTGTTATGCGAGCATCGCACTAGTGCCCCGTGTGGCCCCAGCCTCTCTCACACTCTCACCGATCACCGGCGCGGCTCTGCACGGCTGTCACACTGCTGGCGGCTTCTCCTGATTTGAAAATGCCGGACGCCCATTATTCAATCTCGTATTCCCTGCTTTCCCAGCCCACCGGCGCCCATGATTGGTTGCAGTCAGACACGCCCCCACGCTGAGTGACAGCTGTCTCACTGCAACCAAGCACAGCCGCCGGTGGGGGGTCTATATCTTGCAGTAAAATAAATTAAAAAAAAACGGCGTGCGGTAACCCCCAATTCTGATACCAGCCAGGGTAAAGCCACACGGCTGAAGGCTGGTATTCTCAGGATGGGGAGCTCCACGTTATGGGGAGCCCCCCAGCCTAACAATATCAGCCAACAGCCGCCCGGAATTGCCGCATGCATTAGATGCGACAGTCCCGGGACTCTACCCGGCTCATCCCGAATTGCCCTGGTGCGGTGGCAATCGGGGTAATAAGGGGTTAATCATGGCAGGTGTCTATGAGACACCCCAATGATTAACCTGTAAGTGAAAGTAAATAAACACATACACCCAAAAAAATACTTTATTTGGAATAAAGGACAAAAAACACCCTCTTTCACCATTTTATTAAAATCCCGAAACACCCCTCCAGGTCCCACGTAATCCACAGAGGTCCCGTGACGCTTTCAGCTCTGCTACATGAAGCTGACAGGAGCGGCCGTGGAATACCGCCGCTCTCTATCAGCTCCACGCAGCAACTGAGGGAGTCGCGCTGTCAGCGGTGACGTCACTGAGGTAGTGTCTGTGTGTGCGCGGATGATGCGTGCGGGAGTGCCGGGGTGTGTGCGGGGATGATGCGTGCGGGAGTGCCGGGGTGTGTGCGGGGATGATGCGTGCGGGAGTGCCGGGGTGTGTGCAGAGATGATGCGTGCGGGAGTGCCGGGGTGTGTGCGGGGATGATGCGTGCGGGAGTGCCGGTGTATGTGCAGTGATGATGCATGCGGGAGTGCCAAGGTGTGTACGGGGATGATGCGTGCGGGAGTGCCGGGGTGTGTGCGGGGATGATGCGTGCGGGAGTGCCGGGGTGTGTGCGGGGATGATGAGTGCGGGAGTGTGTGGGGATGATGCGTGCGGGAGTGCCGGGCTGTGTGCGGGGATGATGCGTGCGGGAGTGCCGGGGTGTGTGCAGAGATGATGTGTGCCGGGGTGTGTGCAGTGATGATGCGTGCGGGAGTGCCGGGGTGTGTGCGGGGATGATGCGTGCGGGAGTGCCGGGGTGTGTGCGGGGATGATGCGTGTGGGAGTGCCGGTGTATGTGCAGTGATGATGCATGCGGGAGTGCCAAGGTGTGTACGGGGATGATGCGTGCGGGAGTGCCGGGGTGTGTGCGGGGATCATGCGTGCGGGAGTGCCGGGGTGTGTGCGGGGATGATGCGTGCGGGAGTGTGTGTGGGGATGATGCGTGCGGGAGTGCCGGGGGTGTGTGCGGGGATGATGCGTGCGGGAGTGCCGATGTATGTGCAGTGATGATGCGTGCGGGAGTGCCGGGGTGTGTGCGGGGATGATGCATGCAGGAGTGCCGGGGTGTATGCAGTGATGGTGCGTGCGGGAGTGCCGGTGTATGTGCGGTGATGATGCGTGTGGGAGTGCCGGTGTATGTGCGGTGATGATGCATGCGGGAGTGCCAAGGTGTGTACGGGGATGATGCGTGCGGGAGTGCCGGGGTGTGTGCGGGAGTGCCGATGTATGTGCAGTGATGATGCGTGCGGGAGTGCCGGGGTGTGTGCGGGGATGATGCATGCGGGAGTGCCGGGGTGTGTGCGGGGATGATGCGTGCGGGAGTGCCAGGGTGTGTGCGGGGATGATGCGTGCGGGAGTGCCGGGGTGTGTGCGGGGATGATGCGTGCGGGAGTGCCGGGGTGTGTGCGGGGATGATGCGTGCAGGAGTGCCGGGATGTGTGCAGTGATGGTGCGTGCGGGAGTGCCGGTCTATGTGCAGTGATGATGCGTGAAAGAGTGCCGGGGTGTGTGCGGGAGTGCCTGCGTGTGCGGTGATGACTGGGTCTCTCCCTGTCTCTCAGCTTTAAACAAAAAAAAAAAAAACGGATCCGTTTTTTTTCCGGATCCGTCGCATTAGTTTTTACACACTGACATGAATCCGTTGCATCAGGCACAAACCGGATTGTGCCTGATTGCAAAAAACTGATGTGTGAAATTAGCCTAAGGCTGCTTTCACACATCCGGTTTTTGCAGTGCGGCACAATCCGGCTCAAAAACCTATGCAACGGATGCGGCGAAAAAAACGGATCCGTTGCATAAGTTTTTCCATGCGGCCTGTCCGTTTGACGGATGCGGCTTGATACTGAGCATGTGCAGTTCAAAAAACCGCATCCGGCGGCCAGATGCGGTTTTTGACGCAGGACGCCGCATCCGGCGTCCATCGGCTTGCATTGTAAAGCGCGCCGCATCCAGCGCGATGCGTTTTTTTCACCGCAGACAAAAACGATCACTTGAACGTTTCATCCGGCCGCCGCACCAGCTAAATAAGCCGCATCCGGCAAAAGACGGACACAACGCAAGGCCATGCGGCACAATCTGACGCTAATAAAAGTCTATGTGGAAAAACCGCACCTAGCGGCAAAAAAACCCCAAAAAAAACGGATGCAGTTTTCCCGCAAAGCGCCGTATTGTGCTGCACAGCAAAAAACGGATGTGTGAAAGCAGCCTTAGTTATCACTCCCACTGCTGGCTGAGGGGATGGTTGCCTTGGTTACCACTCCTCAGGTAGTCAGAGCAGCTGGTTGCCTTGGTTACCTCACCTGCAGGCTGAGCAGCTGGTTGTCTTGGTTACCCCTTTGCCGTATGAGCAGCTGGTGGCCTTGGTTACCACACCTTCAGGCTGAGCAGCTGGTTGCCTTAGATACCACTCTGCAGCTGGTTGCCTTGGTTACCGCACCTGCAGGATGAGTGGCTGGTTACCTTGGTTACCGCCCTCCCTGCAGTCTGAGTGGCTGGTTCCTCAGTAGGGGCACATGCCACTTACAGGCTCTTTGCTTCCCTGCCTGCTCACGGCACACCAAAGCTCACTGGACTGGTGGATCCAAGTAGCCTCCATCCCCTTGTGCTTCGCCCATGCTGGAGGCAAGTCTGTGTGGGGAAGGACACAGTCCAGGCCACCATCACAATCATGCTGCTGATCTGTATGGTCATTCTTCAGGAGCTCACTTGCACAGAACTGGAGATCTGTGCACTGCTGAAAATTAAAGCTTCACTCCGGCATTTTGTTTTTAGCACTGGAGTGGCACTTTAAATGTAATCCCCTCAGCCCCTGTCATATCCTCACCTTCTGGGGGCTTCACCTTTTACTGATGCTGATCTGGCCCCACAGTGCTGTCTTGTGATTATAACTTCTGACTGGTCGGAAGTCAGAAGTTACGTCACAAGCTTTAAATACAAGTCTATAAAGGCCAGAATGAAGCTCTCATAGATGACAGTGGAAGGTATCATAATGGAGGCAGGGGACTTAGATTTAAAGCACCACTCCAGCAGAAAAATTAAAAAAAAATGCTGGAGTGGTGCTTTAATTAGGAGATAATCACTTTATGGTAAAATATAAGAGATAGTAAACTGGAACCAACCAACTTGCTATGTCGTCAGCTGGCAATCAAAGTGAGTGTGCAAACTGTATCGAGACGATGGATAGTTACTACGATCCAATAACCCTGACAATCATGGCCATTACTACAGCACAGAGTAACAGCCTAGATGTATGCCTGGGGCTACTGGTCCTAGATATCGAGGCTTATTCTGAGCTGCACTCATCACCCTGGATGTGTAAACAAGCGAGTATACCAACTCCTGGCCAAATGCAATAACATTAGTTCAGGTGATACGATATGGTAGGCAATGACGGCTTTACCAACTGGGTGTTTGTCCTCATAGAAGTGGTGTGATTTCCCCATACTCTAAGGTCTTGTGCACATGGCTGTATTCTTGGTCCGACAAAACATTGCACTTGGAGCAATATAAGTCTGGGGCCGTGCATGGCAGATTTTTGCTGCAGACCATTGTTTGATGTTTGCACTCAGCCATGTAAGTCAATGAGTTGAGGAAAACACCTGACTGCACTTGGATGACATCTGAATGCAGGCTGATTTCTACAAAGTGACAGAATGGAGAAGACTGGAGACATTTTTTTTCTCATGTGAATCGACTCACACTATGCCCGACACGGTGATCGGAGAGTGATTTACATAACTGATCCGAATATCTCGGATGATGGAGTACACAGTCATCTGCACCTAGCCTTGGATTGATCAATCTTTTCTTCCTTGCCCCAAGCCAGGGAGAAATACGTATTTTCCAGTGTATAAGACGACTTGGCGTATAAGACGACCCCAACTGTTTCAGTTAAAATATAGAGTTTGGGATATACCATATATAATCAAGTATAACTAGACCCAAGTCATGTGCCCATTGTTTAGTAATGTCCCCTGCAGTAATGAGCCCATTGTTTAGTAATGTCCCCTGCAGTAATGAGCCCATTGTTTAGTAATGTCCCCTGCAGTAATGAGCCCATTGTTTAGTAATGTCCCCTGCAGTAATGAGCCCATTGTTTAGTAATGTCCCCTGCAGTAATGAGCCCATTGTTTAGTAATGAGCCCATTGTTTAGTAATGTCCCCTGCAGTAATGAGCCCATTGTTTAGTAATGTCTCCTGCAGTAATGTGCCCATTGTTTAGTAATGTCCCCTGCAGTAATGTGCCCATTGTTTAGTAATGTCTCCTGCAGTAATGTGCCCATTGTTTAGTAATGTCCCCTGCAGTAATGAGCTCATTGTTTAGTAATGTCTCCTGCAGTAATGTGCCCATTGTTTAGTAATAGTAATGTCCCCTGCAGTAATGAGCCCATTGTTTAGTAATGAGCCCATTGTCTAGTAATGTCTCCTGCAGTAATGTGCCCATTGTTTAGTAATGTCCCCTGCAGTAATGAGCCCATTGTTTAGTAATGTCCCCTGCAGTAATGAGCCAATTGTTTAGTAATGTCTCCTGCAGTAATGTGCCCATTGTTTAGTAATGTCCCCTGCAGTAATGAGCCCATTGTTTAGTAATGTCCCCTGCAGTAATGAGCCCATTGTTTAGTAATGTCCCCTGCAGTAATGAGCCCATTGTTTAGTAATGTCCCCTGCAGTAATGAGCCAATTGTTTAGTAATGTCTCCTGCAGTAATGTGCCCATTGTTTAGTAATGTCCCCTGCAGTAATGAGCCCATTGTTTAGTAATGTCCCCTGCAGTAATGAGCCCATTGTTTAGTAATGTCCCCTGCAGTAATGAGCCCATTGTTTAGTAATGTCCCCTGCAGTAATGAGCCCATTGTTTAGTAATGTCTCCTGCAGTAATGTGCCCATTGTTTAGTAATGTCTCCTGCAGTAATGAGCCCATTGTTTAGTAATGTCCCCTGCAGTAATGAGCCCATTGTTTAGTAATGTCCCCTGCAGTAATGAGCCCATTGTTTAGTAATGTCCCCTGCAGTAATGTGCCCATTGTTTAGTAATGTCCCTTGCAGTAATGAGCCCATTGTTTAGTAATGTCTCCTTCAGTAATGAGCCCATTGTTTAGTAATGTGTCCTGCAGTAATGAGCCCATTGTTTAGTAATGTCCCCTGCAGTAATGTGCCCATTGTTTAGTAATGTCCCTTGCAGTAATGTGCCCATTGTTTAGTAATGTCTCCTTCAGTAATGAGCCCATTGTTTAGTAATGTCTCCTGCAGTAATGTGCCCATTGTTTAGTAATGTCTCCTGCAGTAATGAGCCCATTGTCTAGTAATGTCTCCTGCAGTAATGTGCCCATTATTTAGTAATGTCCCCTGCAGTAATGTGCCCATTGTTTAGTAATGTCCCCTGCAGTAATGTGCCCATTGTTTAGTATTGTCCCCTGCAGTAATGTGCCCATTGTTTAGTAATGTCCCCTGCAGTAATGTGCCCATTGTTTAGTAATGTCCCCTGCAGTAATGTGCCCATTGTTTAGTAATGTACCCATCCTTGTCCCCCCCTTGTAGTAATGAGCCCATTGTTTAGTAATGTCCTCCTAGTGGTCCTCTTCTTGTCCCCTATTATACGGTTGTTTACACACAATAAACATTCTCACCTCTTCTCCTTTCCCGCGGTGACCTCAGCTGCTTCTTGTAGACTACAAGGCACATAGACCCCTCCGTGATAGCATCCGATGCATGGGGCTGCTGTCTGCCGTCTTGGCTTTACTGCAGTTGAATGCTTTGTGGTGCAGTAAAGCATTCAACTGCAGTAAAGCGCTGACAGCAGCGGACCAGTGTATGGAATGCGATCATGGAGGAGTGCTTCTTGCGGACCGCAGGCCCCTAGACCCCTCCATGATCGCGTGCTGTACACCTGGGCTGTCCCCTCTGCGGTCAGCGCTTTACTACAGTTGAATGCTTTACGGCACCGCAAAGCATTCAACTGCAGTAAAGCCATGACTGCAGTGGCCCCGTGTACAGGACACTATCACGAAGGCGTCTATGTGCCGTTGGTCTGCCAGAAGAAGCTGACGGCACCGCGAGAATGGAGGCCAGGTGAGAATAATGTTTGTGTGTAAGAAGGGGATCGGTAAGAGGGCCTTACTAAACAATGGGCTCATGCAGCACCGTGCGCTGCCGTATAAGACGACCCCCGACTTTTGGGAAATTTTTCAGAGGTTAAAAAGTCGTCTTATACGCCGGAAAATATGGTACTTATTGGACTAACTTCTGGGCTTCCCGGGAATGGCCTGTTCCCTATAATTTGAGTATGACTGTGTGTGATATTCAGACAATCTGTGTTTATTATTCCATGCTTTAGTTATAGGTTTTATTGCATTTTATGATAAAATTCTGATGTCTCCTCCCTATACATTTTGCCGTGTCATTTTTACTGCAGAAAGAACGCTGTGATTAATAACAATACTAGCATTTTGTGAAATGTCCATTTTATTTAAAGAATCATATACATTAGCAGCGATAGAAAAGTTAATCATATTACAGAACATACAGAAAACATTTGGCTTTTAAGACACAAACGAATATTGGCAGATAACCTTGCTGGATTTTACACAAGACACTTGCCGTGTTCCAGAAAATATTTAATCATGAAAAAGCTGCCAAAGAATAAATAGCCTATATTCTAAAAGAGTGGAAATCTTCAGGATGAAACACCCACAGGTCTACAGAACAAAGTTACACATCATAGTAAATATACAGTATCTAAAGGACAGAGCGGAGCAGAGATTAGGGGAAAGCTCCTGGGACACAGGGCTGGGTCTGCCTCTGTTTCAAGTTTACAAAAAGTAAGAAAAAGGCAATCTGAAAACAACGTTTGGCATTCCCACACTTCAGAAGTTACAGATTTGCATGAGATTTCATAAGGCTCTTAAAGCACATTCTGTATCAAGGGAAACAATTTGCATAAAGTTAAAAAACATCAATTTTTTTTAGAAATTTTGTTCATAAAATCCACTCCACATTTCAGTGCAAGAGAAGGATGAAATATACACAGGAAGAAAAAGACCCTACCTCGAGGAGAACTGCAAGATCTCCAAGCTAAAGAAAGTATGTACAGCCCCATGTACACAACCAAACTGCTGGTGTAAGAACACAAAATCTGAGGTGAAACGCTGGCCCAGGGTCATCAAGGAGGTGAAACACTGGATCCGGGTCATCAAGAGGTGAAACGCTGGACCCGGGTCATTTAGGAGGTGAAATGCTGGACCCGGGTAATGTAGGAGGTGAAACGCTGGACCCGGGTCATGTAGGAGGTGCAACGCTGGACCCGTGTCATCTAGGATCTGCACATTTTGGTATACGGGCTCCATTCATCTAAACTGGAGCTATAAGTTTCAATAGTATTCAGAAACTCGTTGCCATCGAATCCTCCAGCAACAAATATATGATTTCCAACTGCTACCAGACCAGCATTGCTTCTTGGAGACGTCATGCCTGCCACCATTTTCCACTCATTTTTGGCAGGGTCGTAGGATTCCACACAGCTTAAAGCATGAGTGCCATCAAAGCCACCTCCTACATAGATTCTACCTGTGAAGGGACAAGATGCAGCGTTAGTAAGATTGCCCGGTGCAGTGACGCTCTCTTGGATGGCAGTCTACGCCAACGCTTTTATTTTTCTCCCTCTCATGCATGGGTTGTCTGGTTTGGATAAACCCCTAGTACAACACAGGCCCCTGATGATAATCTGAGTGCTCCAGAATATGGGCAGCCAATCGTTTATGAAATACAAGTATAATTTCCAGGAGGAAAGTAGGAAAACTTGGCTTTCAATACACATTATCTTTACCAGATAGATCCAGTCCACCAATGAGTATTGGCACTTTGACAATTTATATTTACACAATATTAGTGCACAATTGAGACCACCGCGGATAAGTACTTACAAGGGAAGGGGCTCATCCTAAAGAAAAGAGACTAATATTTAGGCCCCGATTCATCAACTAACCAGTTTGGATGAACACTGCACTGGAGTAAAATGTGCCAAATTCATTAAGAGCCTTCACCCACTTGAAAAGAAAAAGTTAGCAGTACCATCAGAGACAGTTGTACAGGTGCCAACAGTTGGAAACATTTTCCACAACACCACCTTGCAACATTTTAAGCAGATTTATGCCAGAAATTTATATACTAAGTCTTGATGAACCAGGGGCCATCATCTCACCATTAAACACTGCGACTCCAGCCCCCCGCCGTGCTACATTCATAGGCGCCACCACAGTCCAGGTGTCATTTTCAGGATTATAGCGCTCCACCGAATTCAGGCAGTTCCAGGATTCTGCTCCGCCAATGATGTACATATGATTGTCCAACTCACAGACAGCAGACTGGTGTCTTCCTGCAAGAAAACAGACTCTTAAGGCCGGGTACACATATCCGGCTTTTCGCCGGTTTGACGGATGCGGCGCACGCCAGTACATTGTATACAGTACACCGGCAGCGCAACAAGAGCCGGTCACATGCTGTCATGTGACCCGGAAGTTGCTGTGCTGCCACTGTAGTGTATCATACTGTATTGGCGTGCGCCGCATCCGTCAAACCGGCGAAAAGCCAGATGTGTGTTCCCGGCCTAAGACGCTTCACAATGCATCTTTTCCTTCTGTTAAAAACATGCCAGGAAACCTCCCGAGAAATACGGCTCCCATCTTGTGGCTATCTGAAACCTATACATTGGAAGATACATGTTTCTTACTGTATGGAATATCACAGCGGGCTGCACTAGTCCATATAGCCAAAAAGACGGTTACTCAGATATTTACCACAGAACAGAGGCTTTACGGTACAAAACTATGAGCTCACTATATATGAACAGAACTAAAATTCAGTGTGGAAAAAACCTCCACGTAAGCATATTAACCCATTAGTTGTGGAGGCTCATCTTCAGACATGACGGCGTGCAGGTAGACAATACTAATCTTGCCTTTATTCTACTATTTTAGATACCGAGGCAGTCGGAGGCTAATATATCTGAGCACTACTAACCCAACAGATTAACTGGACACCACAAACAATGTTAACCCTTTATACTCTGCTTGCCTCACCTTGAGAGCTAACATTTCATGCTACCTGTCCCCTGTAAGTCTGGTCAACGGTACCTTCATGAATTGGGTTTTCAAAATCCCCAGCGGTTCTGCTGCAACTGGACATGAACTTCATGAAATTCAAGTAACAAAAACATATACATATGACCAAGGTACTCACGAATATTTAAGGGCGCACAACTTGTCCATGACTTCGTTACCGGTTCAAACACGTCAAAGTTTTTGAGACCCTTTTGGCCATAAGGATCAGAGCCTCCAACAATGTACAGTTTTCCATTAAGGGCACAAACTCCTTAAGGAAATCAAACATGTAAAATATTAAGACATATTAACTTGTGCTTCTACAGTGTTTGAACTTTAACGTAAGGCCGCTAATAGGTCTTAAATAAAACCTGAAACATCAGGCTACCTGCATTGCAGCGGTTTGTTCTGAGCTCAGGAACAGGGGTCCATGTGTTGGCTTTAGGGTCGTACTTTTCACCACAGCTTAGATCATCAGAATGACCATTCGATCCTCCAATGACATATAAATCACCCTGCAAAGTTGACATAATGGCATCAATTCATGGTTTCTGTACCAAAAAACAATGTCCAGCTCTATAGAAATGCCTAGTAGTTTAGAACATGTCAAGCCAAGTGCAAGGCTGGGCTCACTCCCCAGGTAAATACATCCACATACAGGTTTGTGCCTTGGATTAATATAATTGAAATAATATATAACTCCGTTACAAAGACATTGTTTGCACATACCATCAAAACGGCCATTTGAAAGCGGGCTCTAGGTGTTTTCATGGGAGCCAAAAATGTCCAAGTATCAGTGTCCGGATCATAGCACTCCACTGTACGCAGGCACTCTTCTCTATTGTAACCACCTATAGAGGACACAGTCTTATTTCTATACACAACGCAAATTAATGAAAAGCAGATAAAATAAATGCCATCACCCACCTGCTGCTATAAGCTTTCCGTTCAGTTCAGCTGTTCCCAGTCCTGATCGAGCATAGTGCATAGGTGACATGACTCGGTCATTGGAGTCCTCTGGTTGTATTTCACGGCTTAAACTCTTCATTAATCGAGGGGTACTTGAAGGCGAACTCATGGGCGTATTGCGGCCATGCAGGAAGATGACGCACGGCGTGCTGTTCAGGACTGCCAGACACAAGTAGCTTTTTCCTGAAACAGTGAAAATATTCCTTAGGTTCAACGTATCAGTTGTTAAAGGAAGGTATTAAAAAAAAAATCTGTGCAGCCATGTGCACAGCTGTTGATTTTTTTCTGCCTATGGAGATTTTTTTTTTGTTATGGGGTGAAAGCTGTAGTTTTTATATTAGTACCATTATGGTGTACCATTACTTTTTTTTTTTTTTTTTTTTAAAATGCAAATGTTTTTATTACATATTCCAAATCTTCTGCATTACAGTGTATTTGGCTGTCAGACATGTCCTAATAAAAGGATATAAGGAGAAGAAAGACTACTTTCATTACATTCCCAGATGCCGTGATTATCCATCTGTGCCCAGTGTCCACACTGTAAGGGAGGGGCAATAATATAGCGGCTTAGATGGCCACAACACTCTCGATATCATGGGGTTGAGTTAAGGGGCCGAGAAACATCACAGCTGGCTGCTGTGTGCAGAGCAAGGTCAGCCCCATACATCATCTGCAACTCCACACAGGATGGGGACAAGCCTCAATTTCCAAACCTTCTACTATGGCGATAGTGCAGTAATTAAAGGGGCTGTCCACTAATCAGACAACCCCTTCTCAGTCACTAGGTTTCCCTCCAGTAAAATATTAAGAGCTATTCTCACCTCTGGTGCTGTTCCAGCAGTGTCGGCACTGGTTATTCTGGACACGTGTAATACTAGGTCATGAGAACCATGCAGCCAATTCACTGTCCCCTCAGACATATGGAGGAAGTGAGAAGACGCAGCTCTTACTTCCTCTTGATGTTAATTACGTCTGAAAGCATGGACGTTAAAGAGGCCACTGATGGCAGCAAAGATCACATGACAATGTCACGCGGGTGCAGGAGAGCCAGTGTAGACACTGGAGGAGAGTATAGCTGTTATTACTGTACATGTAGGAAACATACTGACTGACAAGGGGTTGTCTGAGTAGTGGATAACTTCTTTAAAGAAGGCTTGCAGTTTTTAGTGTTCTTCAGCCTCTTGCAATGTTCATTAGTTTTTCACTTCTAATGAACAGCATACCATATAAACATGGGAAACAGTGTCTGCCAGGGTTTATAACAATCGCTGCTTCAACTGATAAAGCCATGTCCTGCGGGAGGAGCCCTTCTGTCTGTCCTCACTGAATAATAGATAGATAGATAGATCGATCGATCGATATATGGTTTTACATCTTAAAACATGTGTAAAAATAACTTTGAATGTGCAGATTTTGCACTTACTTGATTTCTTCTCTGAAGCAATTATTTTCCACTCATGTTTAGGGTTTTGCGCTGGAAAACCTGATGGTGAAAGGGTCCCAGAGCTACTGCTGCTCATGTGCCTGTTACTTTCACGTGGAGATTTCTTCTACAAAAATCAAAATCAATATATGAAATGCAGAGAAGACCACAGCTTGTGCTGCAAAATGTCCTCATGTGATCCGAGCTAGAAACCCTTTACTTGTTAAGAGGATTTTCTTGACGTAACTGAATTGCAAGATTCTCTATTATGTACATTGGTTAATAAACCAGTACATACAATACTTGTCAGCGAAGAGCCTACTACAATATATGTAGTTAGGGCAATCCTCAGATAAACCAGACATCAGACTCAGTGGTCTCCAACCTTTCTGCCCTGGAGAGCCACATTCCTTTCAGAGGGTCGCGAGCCACAGCACTTCACACCTTACCTACAGAAATCACCCAGAGGCAGTATACCAAGATCCAGGGCTTCCTACCTTACCCCATTCAGATCTCTCTACTGTGTGAGGCTACTCACAAGTCACCATCTGGAGACCTGCCCCATATTGCGGTTTGTTAGACCTGTTGCTGATGCACAAAGTTGGAATACAGCCACGAGCCACACATCACAGGTCTACGAGTCACGTTATAGGTTGGGGACCCGTGCTCTAGCTGGATGTACTCATTAAAGGGATTGTCCAGTGAAAACAAGTTACTGATCCACAGGATGTGTGATGACGTTTTGATTGGCTGCCATTATCTTCTGGGACTCGCACTAATTGGTAGAATGGGGAACTTTTATCCCCATTAGATTGGAGCGGCAATGTACAGGCTTGATCTCTACTCCAATCATTCTTTATGGGGCTGCTGAGCACTCTGCTCGGCCTTTTCCAGCAGCCCCACAGATCGGTCAAGGTCCCAGTGACCACCACTGATCAGAGAGTTACTATCCAACAGATAGATTAATTGGACAGTCCCTTTAAAGCTAGTCCTAAACAAGCACCAGTCTTGTGTAAGCCCCCCTTTCTGGCTGTTAAAGGATGTGAGCAAGCAGACAAAAATACAGCAGAGAATGTGCAAATATCACAGCCCAGATACTAAGTCATCTACCCGTGTGCACCAGATGTTTGTAGGGATAGGGGATGTCATGAACTAAATGATGTCCGCTGCCTTGTGTTTTAGCAACACAGAACAAGTTTTCCAAACAGAAATATGATTTATAGGTGGTATTTTATGCAAGGTCTGAAATGCCCGTTACCACAACACCTATGATCTTCAATGCAGAGAGCGGCATGCATGTGCGGTAACCACTCTGGAGCGACGATTACAGGAGAAGGTGGCTCCTATTCCCCTCAGAGTCCAGGAAGAGTAACCAGTAACTCCGATATTTAAGGCATATGGTTTTACCATGCCATAACTGTCTCAGACGACAATCACACTTTAAATTTCACTATAACCCATGGATGTGGTTCACTTTGACAATGAGACCCTCGACATTATTTTGGTGCCATTTCTAAGGGTTATGCCAGTATGTACACAAGTTTAAGTTCTACTCTGGTGGAAGTATTTTTCATGTGGTCTGCCAAGACGTTCACCCCAGTGCTGTCATTGCCAACATAGGCTACAGATGCGGCCTGGTGGAAGAAAAATGGTGACTGAATAAAGGCAGTACTTGAATAAAACTAAGAAACTAAGTGCACACTGCAATGCAACGGGAAAGGCTTCTGGAGTGTATTCCTATAGTGTCCCATCACCAGAAGACCTATGGCGTACTTATAGTGTCTGAATGGCTAGCTTTATATAACAGCTATATACAGTATTTATGTATCTATAGGTAGTGTTTTTTCAGCAGGAGTGTAAACACCTAAGTGGTAAGAAAAGCGGCAGAGGGAATGGAGGAAAAAAAAAGGGGGCACGCTTCTTACGACCAGATTCTCTGATGCATTTGGTGTATTCTTTTAACCCCTTCACGACCCATGACGGATATATCCGTCATGGATCGTGAGGTTAATCCCCGCCCCCCCTGCCATGGGCAGGTCGCGGCGATATGCACACACGTCAGCTATTTTTAACAGCTGACATGTGCGCCTGCAAGTTACAAGTGGAATTGCGTTCCACCTGCAACTTTTAACCCCTTACATCTCGCTGCCAAAATCTGGCACCAAGATGTATATGCGCGCGACCTTCACTTATCGCCGCCCCCACCGGAAGTCACGCGCGATCACGTGACTTTTAGTGGTTGCCATGGTAGCACAGGGTCATGTGATGAATCCTGTAGCTGACAAGAATTACTTTCGGTTTCACTCGGCCCGGAGCCAAGTGAAGCAGAAAGTGAACATATCTGCTGTTTACAGCTGTATAGCTGTGATCAGCAGATAGGGCAGAGCGATCGGATTGTTGATCCATATAGCCCCCTAGGGAGGCTAATAAAAGAAAAAAAAAACTAAGTTCAAATCACCCCCCTTTCACCCCACTGAAAATTAAAAGGGTTAAAAAATAAAAATATACACATATTTGGTATCGCCGCGTTCAGAATTGCCCGAGCTATCAAATATAAAATTAATGAATCTGATTGGTAAATGGCGTAGCGGCAAAAAAATTCCAAACGCCAAAATTAAGTTTTTTGGTCGCCGCAAGAGTAGCATCTGCGCAAAAATGGTACCATTAAAAATGTCAGCTTGAGACGCTAAAAGTAAGCAGTCACTGAGCCACAGATCCCGAAAAATGAGAACGCTACGCGTTTCGGAAAATAGAGCAAAACTCATCCCGCAAAAAACAAGCCCTCATATGGCAAGATTGACGGAAAAATAAAAAAAAGTTACGGCTCTCAGAAGAAGGGGAGCAAAAAAAACAAAAAACAAAATAAAAAAAATAAAAAAAAAAAAAAAAACGGAAAGCGCCCGGGGGCTGAAGGGGTTGATGCTCAGAGAAACAAACAGCACAACCTTTTGTGCCATTTTAGACACTAGTAGCAGAGTTATAATGTGCAGCCCGTACACAGATCTGCTTTTGAAGAGGTGTTTAGGATTTCTCAGCAGTGCATATGAGGTTACATGATCGGCCCTGTCAGCATATGGATTAAGATACTTTACTATTTACTGTAGTCATTACCGGGACGGACTGGAAAATATTCTGCACTATCTGGGGTTACTATATACACTATAGCATGATCGATGTAAGAAAATGGTAAACCTGCATTTTAGTGAGATTCTCTACAACTCTAGGTGAGGGAACTGTACCTGAACCAACTGTATACCATCTTCATCAGCAGAAAATATGTCATTGTGGCCACCAAGGATATTCCCGTCAAGCAGCTTGTGATCAGCTGAGTAATACAAAGATTGCACCTGGAAAACAGTAAAAGGTATACCCGTATGGATACCGTTCCTTTAAGAAAAGTGTTTTTATACTGCAGAATTTCCACTTCCTGCCATCTTCACTTTCTTTACTCTCCAATTTGAGGGAAAAAAACACTTTGTCGGCACAAGTTCTCCCAAAGCCTCAGGTCAGCTTCTAGATCTTCATTGTCCATAACTCAATAAAAGGGTATGAAGGGGAAAAATGATAGAAAAGGATATTCTAGTGAAGGATAATATGATGGAGCACAGAAGAAAAAGAAAACATCAAAAATAGCAATACACAAAGCTTAAAAATAATGCATCTTGGTACAGAACAGTAAAAGTCTACAGATAAAAGAAAAAGTTACATCTAAACAAAGTTTAAAAAAAAAGTTATTATAAAGGAAACCGTACTGGTGTGAAAATCTAAATGCATATGACAGTACTGAGAGCGCTGCGGCATGATGTACATCGCGTGGTCAAGGATGGATACAAACAATCTGGGTTTGTATGTTTTGTTACAGGTTATGGTAACTTTACAACAATTTAACAGAATGGATTTTTTACTTTGTGACAGTATCATGCAGGAACATGGCGGCAGAAGGGCGTACACAATCCTTAATGCAGCTGAAAAAAAGAAAATCATCAGTCTATATGCAAAGATCGCTTATTAGTGTGGAAGTGTCTGCTCCCCAAGCCATAAGCCATGTTTACACACACTCAAACACATGAGGGACCATATATGAACCAGAACTCTATTCACATGCACCAAGAGCGATCCGCACGGATTTCAGGGCATCTACCCCAGCCGCTTTATCTCTCTCTTGTGGCAGCTGGGAAAAAATATCCCTTTAAGACTTGTGAGACATTGTTACCAAACAATTTTTTTCTCTACCAGAGAACCTTTATACCACAGATTTTATTGCAGCACCTTGACCCCACCGCAATATGCGAGCTCAGGAACTGAGTCCACATCTCTGGCAGCAGATGATGGCTGTGATATTCAGCCATCATCTACCTTTAACAGCAGAGGGTGGTGCTATTCTCTGCCCACAGCTGTTAACCTGTTAAATGCCGCTGTCAATCTGTGATAGCGACAGTTACAGCACATCAGCAGGAGGGGCAAGAAATTCTAACCGCTTAGGCTGCTTTCACACATCAGTTTTTTAGCATCAGGCACAATCCGGCTTGTGCTTAATGCAATGGATCCATCGCAGATTGTGTAAAAACTGATGCGACACATCCAGCAAAAAACTGATTCGTTTTTTTTTTCTTTTTCATGCCAAGAGAGCGAGATCCCATCATCACCGCTCACACCCCGTCACTACCGCCCCCATCATCACCGCACACACCCCAACACTACCGCCCCCATCATCACCGCACACACCCAGGCACTACCGCCCCCACCATCACCGCCCCCACCCCGGCACTACCGCCCCCACCATCACCGCACACACCCCGGCACTACCGCCCCCACCGTCACCGCACACACCCCGGCACTACCGCCCCCATCATCACCTCACACACCCAGGCACTACCGCCCCCATCATCACCGCACACACCCAGGCACTACCGCCCCCATCATCACATCACACACCCCGGCACTACCGTCCCCATCATCACCTCACACACCCAGGCACTACCGCCCCCATCATCACCTCACACACCCAGGCACTACCACCCCACCATCATCGCACACACCCCGGCACAACCGCCCCCACCATCATCGCACACAACCCGGCACTACCGCCCCCAACATCACCGCACACACCCCGGCACTATCGACCCCACCATCACCGCACACACCCTGGCACTACCGCCCCCACCATCACCGCACACACCCCGGCACTACCGCCCCCATCATCACCTCACACACCCAGGCACTACAGCCCCCATCATCACCGCACACACCTAGGCACTACCGCCCCATCATCACCGCACACACCCCGGCACTACCGCCCCCATCATCACAGCACACGCGCCGGCACTACCGCCTCCATCATCACCGCACACATGCAGGCACTACCGCCCCCATCATCACCGCACACAACCCGGTGCCCCCATCATCACCGCACACATGCAGGCACTACCGTACCCATCACCACACAGATGCCGGCACTACCTGAGTGACGTCACTGCTGACAACGCGACTCACTTCAGTTGCTGCGTGGAGCTCACAGGAGCGGCGGTGTTCTACTGCCGCTTCGGTCAGCTTCCGATGTAGCAGAGCTGAAAGCATCGTGGGACCTCATGTGGATTACGTCGGACCTGGAGGGGTATTTGGGGGTTAATAAAGTGGTGAAAGAGGGTATTTTTTTGTCTTTTATTTAAAATAAAGGATTTTTTTCGGGTGTATGTTTATTTACTTTCACTAAGGCCCCACTCACACTTGCGCTATTTTCACGCAAACGGAATCCGTCACTACTGTATTACAGTTCATTTATTTACAGTGTAAGCGCTACACCATGTGGACACATGCGGGTAGTGCATGAGTCATGCTGTCGTTCTTCCACTGTAAATAAATGAACTGTAAACATTAGTGACGGAGTCAGTTTGCGTTGAAACAACGCAGATGTGAAACCAGCCTTACAGGTTAATCATTGCAGATGTCTCAGACGCCTGCCATGATTAGCCTAGGACTTATGCCTGCTTTACACGAGACGACAGATTGTGCGATTTTACGATCGATCGTACCCGCCCCCGTCGTTTGTGCGTCACGGGCAAATCGCTGCCCGTGTCGCACAAAGTCGTGAAACCCCCGTCATACGTACTTATCTGCTGAGCGACCTCGCTGTGGGCGGCAAACATCCACTTCCTGAAGGGGGAGGGACGTTCGGCGTCACAGCGACATCAAACAGCCACCGGCCAATAGAAGCGGAGGGGCGGAGATGAGCAGGACATAAACATCCCACCCACCTCTTTCCTTCCGCATAGCCGGCGGGAGCCACGGGACGCAGGTAAGCTGTTTTCATCGTCCCTGGGGTGTCACACAGAGCAATGTGTGCTACCCCATGTACGATGAACAACCAGCGCCATTTTAATTAAACAATTTTTTAAAACTGAGCGACTAGTACATGACTCACGATTTGTGAGCGATACTGCGTCGCTCGGAGGTGTCACACAAGACGACGTCGTGAACGATGCCGGATGTGTGTCACGAAAACCGTGACCCCGACGATGCATCGCACGATAGCTCATCTCGTGTAAAGCACCCTTTAGTGGCAGCTGTGGGCTGCCATTAACTCCTTATTACCACGATTGCCACCGCACCAGGGCAATTCGGGATGAGCCGGGTAGAGTCCCAGATGCGGCAATTCTATTGGATGCAGCAATTCAGGGCGGCTGCTGGCTGATATTTTTAGGCTGTGGGACTCCCCACAACGTGAGGCTCCCCATCCTGACAATACCAGCCTTCAGCCGTGTGGTTTTACCTTGGCTATATCAAAATTGGGGGGGGGAAGGGGGAAGGAAAACGCCGCTTTTTTTAATAACTTATTTTACTGCACTACTCGTATATAGACCCGCCCACCGGCGGCTGTGATTAGTTGCAGTGATATAGATAAAAAAAAAATTGGTCTGCACTCAGACAAGTGGGTGGTGGTGCAAGTGAAAAATGGGTCCAATCCAAGATAATAAATTCACTGCACTCAGATTGTGATGCAAAAAAAATGTTCACATTTATTGAGACTGTGAAGTCATTCGACGTTTCGACCCCGCCTGGGTCTTAGTCAAGAGTGGCTTAAAGATGGGTGTCTGAGATATGGAAATTTGAGTGGATTAATAGCGTTGGTAGAGAATACCTTGAGGATAAAAGTCCTGGGTTTAGCCAGTGCAGCAGCGCTGTGGCTGGTGATATGGTGTATCCTCAATATACACCACATCACCAGCCACAGCGCTGCGGCGCTGGCTAAACCCAGGACTTTTATCCTCAAGGTATTCTCTACCAACGCTATTAATCCACTCAAATTTCCATATCTCAGACACCCATCTTTAAGCCACTCTTGACTAAGACCCAGGCGGGGTCGAAACGTCGAATGACTTCACAGTCTCAATAAATGTGAACATTTTTTTTGCATCACAATCAATGAGTGCAGTGAATTTATTTATTATCTTGGATTGGTTGCAGTGAGACAGCTGTCACTCAGTGTGGGGGCGTGTCTGACTGCAACCAATCATAGACGCCGGTGGGCGGGGGAAGCAGGGAATACGAAATGGAATAATGAGCAGCCGGCATTTTCAAGAGGAAAAGCCGCCAGAGCAGCGTGACAGCTGTGCAGCGCCGCGCCCGTGGTCGGTGAGTGTAAAGGAGGGAGCGAGAGACCGACCGACAGAGATAGAGAGAGAGGGAGATCAAGAGAGATCGAGACAGATGGATGACGACAAATCCGGCGCCCATAGGTTTCCATGAAAAACAAAAAAAGCCGTACGGTGCCGGATCTGGCGTGATCCGTTTTTTTTCCCGGAGACAAAAAACGTTCTCTTCAACGTTCCATCTGGCCACCGGACAGGCAAATTTTTCCGGATCCGGCGAAAGCCGGATGGAACGCAAGGCCATCTGGCACAATCCGGCGCTAATAGAAGTCAATGGGGGGAAAAACGCCTCCGGCGGCAACAGACGCCGGATGTGTTTTTTCATGTTTTTGCCGGATTGTGCCTGACGGAAAAAACTGATGTGTGAAAGCAGCCTTACCTGCGCTCTTGTGAACCGATCGTGGGACACCAATTGGTTACCTGCTACCTTTTTGACTGTCATGGCAGTACTTCTGTGAAACCCTAGCCATGGCTGGCACTGAAAGGACACTGATTTTGGCTTTATACTGCTGTATATAGTACAAGTGAACGGATGATTGCAAGTTCAAAAGAGGAAAACAATAATAATTTGTAAAAAAAAAAAAAATCCATTTAAAATGAATAATAACATTTGGTATCGCTACGATCATAAATGTCCGATCTATGAAAATATAAAATAAATGATCGGTAAATGGGGGGGGGGGGCACAACAGTTCAAAACAATGTAATAACAGGCCAACAAAACATAACTACCCCCAAAATTATGTGCATAAAAACATTAGCTGAGGGAGAAACCCGACACATCCGAAAAATTTAAAACAAATCTTTTGGCTCTTGAAAAGTGGCGACAAACCAAATTTTCTTTTTCTCTCATCACTTTAAACAAAAACTATTCATGATTGTTATCGCCATAACCGTACTGTCCCGGAGAGTCAAATGTTCAGGTAATTTTTACCGTAAAATAAATTCTTTAAATATAAAACAATAGCGCTTCGTTCAGCGCACTTGGAATTTTTTCACTTTCCTGTACATCACATGAGAAAATTGATTGTGTCATTCAAAAGTATAACTGTCCTGCAAAAAATAAGCCACAGCGATATCAACGGAAGAAGAGGTAAAAATGGGAGTGCAAAAATGGAAAATTGTTCATTTGGGAAGGAGTTTAGAAATGTAAATCAGATAATGAACTGGAAGTGCCAGGAAGTTCCCCCATTTTTACTTCAATGTGTAATGTGGAACTTAAAAGAAAAACACACCTGTATCTAGGAGAAATGTGACACACTGGCGCCACTATCACTTGATGAGGCCATTAACCATCACTCAGACTTCTGCTCCTGATATTTTCCCAAAATGTCCTATTTAAAGCAATTGAGGCAGTTTGTGCAGTTTTCTAATGAGAGAAATCAGAGTGGAAGGAGCAGATGCTTCTGGAAATCACGTATGATCACTTTTGCAAAAGTCTAATTAAATATGATATTAAAAAACAGGTGAATGGTAACTGCATCAGGAGTAATTGTGCATCACCCTTCCAAAACCGTGCTCTTGCATTATGTTTTTAAACATACAAGGAGGGCTACGTAACTAGGATGCTCCTTTGAAGGCTTCACTAACTCGAAGGAAGCTGCCTCTGGTTATAAAGTTCAGACATTTGTAATCTAACAATGGACTGTGGTATAATGCACACTGATCCTGTAAAAGGAGTAAACACTGTTAAATCATCATCATGGATCTCTGCCCACAGCGGATTTTCTTAGAAGGGCTAGGGCAGACTGGTGCTTCATTACGTTCTATTAACCTTGAAGTATCTTCACTGTTCTTCAGTCTTGGGTATCCTACTTTTGTTAAATAACCTACGGAAAGATAATCAATGGGGAGGAAAATCTGTTAGTAAGTTTCATCATAATGGAGTCAAGTTCAAGCAAACCTGTAAGAAAACATTAGAAGACTACAGTGACTTAAGACAAACAAAACCCTCAGCACTTACACAAACTGAAAAAGAAAAATTAAAGTAGAGTTAAAAAAAAAAATAAGAATTCTTCTCACCTTTAAACCTACCAGATCTCTACTGAAAACAGAAAGTCTCTTTATTTTGGGCTCTGATTATCATAAAAGGACAATTTCAATTAGTTTTAAAAAAAAGTTTTGCTACCATGCTACGCGCCAAAACCACTAACGTAGGACTAACCTCATCCATCAAGGACTCCAAACTTTCTCCGTGTTCCCATATGCTGCACTGGACCCAGTTGATTACCTTTGTGTACAATTTGCCATTGCTCGGAAGGGAAACATTTTCCTCTATTATTATTTCCAGCTATGTGAAGAAGGAAAAAAAACAAAAACAGATAAAATAGTATAAGAGGAGTATTAGTGCAATATTACAAGAAGAGAGGCCCAAGGTAAGTGAGTTTCTCATCAGAAAAGATTCCCTTTCCCTTAGATTTTATGGGCTGGATAAGTTATGCTACTATCTGGTTCAGTCAAAATGGATCAAACAGAAAAGCGTAATCAGATGGTTGATTTACAATGGCATGCAAAAGCTTGGCACCCCTGATCAAATGAAAAAGTTTGGGCACCCTGCATGGTTAGTACCCAGTAGCGCCCCTTTGGCAAGTATCACAGTTTATAATCGCTTCTTGTAGCAGCCAAGAGTCTTTCAAATCTTGTTTGAGTGATTTTCATACATTCTTCCTTGGAAAAATCTTCCAATTTGGGACATTCCTGGCTCACCTTGCATGCACTGCTCTTTTGAGGTCTAGCCACAGATTTTCAATGGTGTTCAGATCAGGTAACAGAGAGCCATTATAAAACCTTCAGCTTGCATTTTTTCAGGTTGTCTATTGTGTATTTTGAAGTGTAGTAAGGATGATTATCCATTTGTAGAAGCCACCCTCTTTTCAATTTCAGATGTTTTACAGATGGCGTTATGTTTGCATCAATAATTTGTTGAAATTTCACTGAATCCATTCTTCCCTCTACCTGGGAAATGTTCCCCAAGCCATTGGCTGCAACACAACCCCAAAGCATGATTGATCCACCCCCATGCTTAATGGTTTGCGAGTTGGTCTTTTCCCAAAATTCTTTCCTTTTTTCTCCTCACATACCTTTGATCATTGTAGTCAAAGAGTTCTATTTTAACATCTCGGTCCACAGGACTTTTTTCCCAAAATGCATCATGCTTGTTTCAAGGTACTTTCACATATTTCTGATGCTGAATTTTATGAAGACGCAGGAGAGATTTTTTTCTGATGACTCTTGCATGAAGGCCATATTTGTGCAGGTGTCTCTGACCAGTAGAACAATGAACCACAAATTCAGTCTGCTAAATCATCTTGAAGGTCTTTTGCAGTCAATCGGGGATTCTGATTTGCCTCTCTAGCAATCCTACAAGCCGCTCTCACAGAAATGTTGCTTGGTCTTCCAGTCCTTATCTTGACCTCCACTGTTCCTGTTAACTGCCATTTCTTAATTACATTTCAAACTGAAGAAAGGGCACTTTGAAAACGCCTCATCTTATAGCCTTCTCTTGCTTTGTGGGCCTCCACCATTTTCAGAGTGCTAGGCAGCTGCTTAGAAGAACTCATGGCTGCTGTATTCTGGCACAAGGTTAGAGAAAGCCTTTTTTGGAAAGCTGTGAAAGTTGCAACACCTGGCCTTTCCTAACGATGATAGTGAATAAACCATACCCTAACAGGCTAATTAAGGTTTGAAAGCTTAGTCAAAGTTAGGCTAGCTTCACATCAGCGTTTTTTTGCCTTAAGGCAAAAAAAAACGCAAACTGCATGTTACTGGATCCTTTATTTTTGAAGAACAACGCATGCCACCGCAAGTGACCTGAACGTATTTTTAACTGGATCCGTCTACCGGATCCAGCATAAAAACGGAGCAATCACTTCCGTTTGCATGCGTTTGGGTGCTGTTTTTTTGCTTAGTTTTGACGGATCCGTTTTTATTCTCAGAATCGATGTCATCTGCCATTAAGGTCTGCTACATGACCGCTGACAGCAGACACAGACAGAGCCGCGGGATCAGAATGAAGTCGGATGAACTTCACCCGACTTCATTGTCATCCTGCGGCTCTGCCTGTGTGTCATGATTTTCGGTCACCGATGAAGGTTTTCTCTGAGTGACTGAAGTGATGTGCGCTAACAGCGGTGAAGTCACTGAGGTTACCCGCGGCCACAGCTGAAGTTCTTCACCTGAGATCTGTGGCCGCGGGTAACCTGAGTGATGTCACCGCTGACAGCGCGACTCACTTCAGTTGCTGTGGGGAGCTCACAGACAGCGGTTGTGGTATGTGACCGCTCTCTGTTAGCTTCTGATCAAGCAGAGCTGGATGCGACGCGGGACCTCTGTGGATTACGTCGAACCAGGAGGGGTATTTGGGGACTTGAATAAAGTAGTGAAAGAGGGTATGGGTTTTTTTGTAATTTATTTCAAATAAAGGATTTTTGGGTGTATGTCTTTATTTTCTTAAACTTACAGGTTAATCATGGAAGGTATCTCGGGTAGACGCCTGCCATGATTAACCCCTTATTACCTCGATTGCCACCGCACCAGGGCAATTCGGGATGAGCGGGGTAGCGTTCCGGGACTGTCGCATATAATAAATGCGGCAATTCCGGGCGACTGCTGGCTGACATATAGCCCCACCCACCGGCGGCTGTGATTGGTTGCAGTGAGACAGCTGTCACTCAGCGTGGTGGCGTGTCTCACTGCAACCAATATGACGTTTCGGCCATACAGTCAGGCCTTTATCAAATAAATGATCTCTGAGAAAACAAAAATATAATATCAATAAGTACAAAATACAACATAGCAAGGTTTTTACATACCCATAAATCAACTTTAAAAGCTTGTGTTTCCTCCGGTGTCAGATTGTGCCGTATATGCATAAGGCCGTCCTTTAGATCACCAATGACCTTTTTGGTATCAGCAGTAACTAAACTAATAAAAGTTTCCACAGGATGGTATATTCGAGGTAGAGAGAAAGTACTGGATACAGACAACTTAAGGTCGTTCAATCTAAACGTATGGGGATCAGTAGTAGAGGTATCGATATCATTGACGTCTGAAGACTGGAAGTGGGCCTTAAGCCTAACGGACCTGTAAAAGCGGCGTAATTCCGGATCTAGTAAGAATTTGTTGAATGAGGGGGTGGGACAGAAGGAAAGTCCCTTCTGTAAAACTTTCGTCTCTGTGGGTGATAAGTGGTATGAGGAAATATTAAAGACGATATTGGTCCTACCTGTGACCTGGTGGTGATATTTGTGAGGTCCCGGGGTTTCCTCTTCCCCCTCCTCGTCTTTCTTTTGGGGGGCGGCGAGGTCCTAAAAAAGATGCCCCTCGAGAATGGCTTTGGTCGCTATCTGAGCTAGTAGAGCTTTGATAGACGACATACCTACCAGGCGTCCTATCATGAGATTCAGAAAAACGCCACTTATACACCCGATCCCTCTGATAGTCCTCTTGGTCCCTAATGAATTTTGTTCTTTTTCGGTCCTGTAGCGTCTTCCTGAACTCAGTAATAGTCTCCTGGGTACGTGTTTTGATGTTGCTCCACTCTGCTGCAGGAAGCGTGTTGGTTAGTTGCTCCTCAATGCTGCGTATTTGGTTGGTAGTGTCTGTGATCTCTTGCTGCAGGAAATCAATAGTGAGTATGATGATGTCCATAGAACATTTGTTCAGAATTCCTTCAAATTTATTGCAAAAGGCTGGATTGTCAGAGAACAATGTAGGGCGGAGTGGGACCCTCAAGCCACGGGGTATCCTCTTTGTTTTGAAATATTCAGCTAGCGTGATGGAATGAAGTTCAAAAGCCGTTAATTTCCTATAAACCTTCTCGTAATCTCTGAATCTCGTTTCCTCTGCTGGAATGGGCAAAAGAGTACCAGAGGAGGTAACCTTAGATAAGATGGAGGAGGTCTCTTCCTCATTGAAGGATAATGTAGCAAAAGACATGAGTGTAAAAGGTTATCAAAGATTAGAGCTCAGAAAAAAAAGGGTCCAAATATATAGAATAGAATCTGGCTCACATTTAAATTAGGTGCCTCCGAGAAAAAGGACAAATATATAGAAAGTCAGCTCGGGCACTCAAAGGACATTAAAAATAAGATGTTGATTTTTTTCGATTGGTATTCACTAATACGTGTACCTAGGTTTATTTTGATATTCTTTTGAAGCGAGTATTTGCCATTTTTTGTTTTATGCACTGTGAAAAGTTAATTTACATGTATGTAAAAACATTGCTATGTTGTATTTTGTACTTATTGATATTATATTTTTGTTTTCTCAGAGATCATTTATTTGATAAAGGCCTGACTGTATGGCCGAAACGTCATATTTTTTTCTATATACCTTTGCAGGAATAAAATTGAAATCGAAAGCATCAACATCTCTTTATTTTTCATGTCCTTTGAGTGCCCGAGCTGACTTTCTATATATTTGTACTTTTTCTCGGAGGCACCTAATTTAAATGGGAGCCAGATTCTATTCTATATATCACTGCAACCAATCACTGCCGCTGGTGGGCGGGGCTATATCTTGCAGTAAATAAATAAATAATTATAAAAAAACAACGTGCGGTCCCCCCAAATTTTTATACCAGCCAGGGTAAAGCCACACGGCTGAAGGCTGGTATTCTCAGGATGGGGAGCTCCACGTTATTGGGAGCCCCCCAGCCTAAAAATGTCAGCCAGCAGACGCCCGGAATTGCCGCATCCATTATATGCGACAGTCCCGGAACTCTACCCAGCTCATCCCGAATTGCCCTGGTGCGGTGGCAATCGAGATAATAAGGGGTTAATCATGGCAGGCGTCTATGAGACACCCCTAATGATTAACCTGTAAGTGAAAGTAAATAAACACATACACCCGAAAAAATACTTTATTTGGAATAAAAGACAAAAAAAACAACCTCTTATTATTTTATTAAAAATCCCCAAATACACCTCCAGGTCCGACGTAATCCACAGAGGTCCCGCGACGCTATCAGCTCTGCTACATGAAGCTGACAGGAGTGGCAGTGGAACACTGCCGCTCCCGGGAGCTCCACGCAGCAACTGAAGGGAGTCGCGCTGTCAGCGGGGACATCACTGAGGTAGTCCCTGTGTGTGCGGTAGTGCCTGCGTGTGCGGTGATGCTGGGGGCTGTAGTGCCGGTGTTTGTGCGGAGAGAGAGAAGAGAATGAGAAGAGAATGAGAAGAGAATGAGAAGAGAATAGAAGACAATGAGAAGAGAAGAGAAAGAGGATGATTCAGGCTATGTTTTGTACGGCAAAAAGTATCCTTACAGCCGCATACTACCGCAAATGTGAAAACTAGATCCGTCGCCCATTGAAAAACATTGAAGCTAGTGCTGCAATGTACAGGATCCGGTGAGCTGCAGTTTTTGGTCGGAGGCAAAAAACGCTACATTTCGCGTTTCTGAAACATGGTAAAAAACTGCAACTCACAGGATCCAGACACTGCCGCATGAAAACAGATGCAAACGCATGTTGCCGCTAGTCCATTGACATTGCATTGAGCAGACAACGGATCCGGCAACATGCAGTTTGCGTTTTTCTGCCGACCGGCAGAATACCGCTGATGTGAAGCTAGCCTTATCTGAGCCCACAAATCTCCAAGGGTGCCAAAATGTTTACATTGGCCCATATTCTTAGTAATTTTTAAAATATAAAAGATTAAAATATCCATATTTTTCTGCCTAAAATACAAAGGAAATGTGTCATCTTTAACTTTATGCATTTTAGAGATGATTTATTCTTAAAACTTTAACTGTTCACAATAACTTATTTTGACTAGGGAAACCAAAACTTTTGCATGCCACTGTACTTGCCCATAATAACAATATGATCTCACACGCAACTCTTCTTTATACACTGATTGGCTACGAGAAATCTAGGATCAATTTACTGTGAATGATCAACTACTGCACAGAGAAGAGGAAATGTAAAAAGGGGTTTTCCCCACAGATAAAAGTACATTGTAATGAATAGACCTTAGAATAATAATACTAATTTCCACAATTGGAAGTGTTAAAAATACACTGCTCAAAAAAATTTAAAGGGAACACTCAAATAAATCCGAGATCTAAATGAATGGCTTTTGACCCTCACATCACGCTTCAGGTACGTTAGTCTTGTGTGATCAGACATTCCGTGCTATTAGTTATACTTGCAAGAAAATTGGTGCCATTGTACTATGACTTTGGCACAGGTAATGTCTAGCAGTCAGTGGGTCTTAACACTATGCTGATTGACTGCCATAGATCATTCAATACTTGGCCCTTCGGTTCACTGACTGCTTTGCAGTATCTGTATATGTACCAGCGTGCTGTGAGGGTGCCATCTGGTGGTAGTCATCACCTGTCTCTACATGTTTTAATTATCCCTTTTGTTTTATATATTTTCTACTTAAAAAAAATGTATACACTCTCTTTCAACTATAAAGCCTTTGTACAGACTCCTCTTTATTTGCTACATGATATTTCTGTATATGGCTTTCTCCATATGCTAATTATGGCACGAGATTTCTCGTGTGTTATGGTATTGTTTGTTCACAGAGTTGAATGTGCGGACAACAAAATCACACAAAATGCATATGAAAATCAAATGTTTTAACCAATGGAGGCCTGCATTTGAAGACACACAGAAAATGAAAGTGGAAACAAGTCAAAATGAGGCTCAGTATTGTGTGGCTTACACGTGCCTGTATGACCTCCCTACAATGCCTGGGCATGCTCCAGATGAGGTTGCGGATGGTCTCCTGAGGGATCTCCTCTTAGACCTGGACTAAAACATCCGCCAACTCCTGGATAGTCTGTGGTGCAACGTGACGTTGGTGGGTGGAGAGAGACATGATGTCCCAGATATGCTCAAATCGGATTCAGGTCTGGGGAACGGGCGGGCCAGTCCATAGCTTCAATGCTTTCATCTTTCAGGAACTGCTGACACACTACAGCCACATGAGGTCTGGCATTGTCCTGCATTAGGAGGAACCCAGGGCCAACCGCACCAGCAGATGGTCTCACAAGGAGGCTGAGGATCTCATCTTGGTACCTAATGGCAGTTAGGCTACCTCTGGCGAGCACATGGAGGGCTGTGTGGCCCTCCAAAGAAGTGCCACCCCACACCATTACTGACTCACTGCCAAACTGGTCATGCTGAAGGATGTTGCAGGCAGCCGATCGCTCTCCACGGCGTCTCCAGACTGTCACATGTGCTCAGTGTAAACCTGTTTTCATCTGTGAAGAGCACAGGGAGCCAGTGGCGAATTTGCCAATCATAGTGTTCTGTGGCAAATGCCAAGCGTCCTGCACGGTGTTAGGTGTTAGCACAACCCACATCTGTGGATGTCGAGCCCTCATGCCATCCTCATGAAATCTGTTTCTGTTTGTGCAGACACATGCACATTTGTGGCCTGCTGGAGGTCATTTTACAGGGCTCTGGCAGTTCTCGTCCTGTTCCTCCTTGCACAAAGGCGGAGGTAGTGGTCCTGCTGCTGGGTTTTTGCCCTTTACAGCCCCCCTCCACATCTCCTGGGTGCAGTGGCCTGTCTCCTGGTAGCGCCTCCATCCTCTGGACACTACGCTGACAGACACAGCTAACCTTCTTGCCACAGCTCGCATTGATGTGCCATCCTGGATGAGCTGCACTACCTGTGCCACTTGTGTGGGTTGTAGAGTCCATCTCATGCTACCACGAGTGTGAGAGCACAACCAACATTCAAAAGTGACCAAAACATCAGCCAGTGGAGCACTCCTTTATTGCCAAAATTTCCATCTGATGTCTATTCCATTTACATAACAGCATGTGAAATTGATTGTCAATCAGTGTTGCTTCCTAAGTGGACAGTTTGATTAACTTAAGAGTTATATTTGGTTGGTTAAGTGTTCCTTTTAATTTTTTGAGCAGTGTTCCTGTGCTGAGATAATGTTATATAAAATGTATAATTGGTGGAAGAAGGTTGAACAAGATGGACCTAGGTCTTTTTTCAACCTACCTATCTCTCTATATGTGCTGCTGCTGTGTACTGAGCAATGGCTGTGTCCGACCGTGCAGGTACATCTGATCATACTAGATCTCCTTGGCTGGGGAGGACTCAAAAGAATAAACAAATAGAGAAAGAGCGCCCCATGGGATCAAAGCTGGTGATTTCTGTGAGGTAAAACATGTTTAAGAACAGACAGGTAAGAAATCAGCTGTGATCCATGATATAATGTTTTTATACTCTACTTCCTCCCCAGCCCAGGAGATGTGGTAGGATCAGACCATATCTCTGTACAGTCAGACACAGCCATTACACAGTACATAGCAGGGACATTTATATTATATATATATATATATATATATATATATATATATATATATATATATATATATATATATATATATATATATATATATATATATATATATATGAGTATTGCAGCACAGGAACTTTTTTTGAACATTATTATTATTCCACAATCTATTGGTTATAATTAACTTTGTGGGAAAACTCTTTTAATGATGTTTGCATGTAAAGAAACTACCAGGAAAGAGAATCCCATTTTGCATTATTAGGGTATGCAAACTCTATGATCGGTGGGATTGTAAAGACTTGCAATAATTGGGGGCCCCATTGGATCTTTTCTATTGGGGCCCATGAGCTTGACGTTGTGCCAGTGGGCAGGGTGCTGTATGCGTGTACCTTTATGTGGACTATATCATGAATTATTGGGAAGTTTATTTTCTTGCAATAAGGTGAATAGAATATTTCACCAGGTATAATCCTTTCCTAGTGAGCCATGCTGTCAGCTATGTTATTAGCTTTACTGCTTCGATTGCTATAAAATGAAAACTAAAGCATAAGATAAGAGCACAACAAGATCCTCTTCAAACCTAAATGTAACATTTACTGTAAATCTGGACCCACCTTAAGACGTGGAAGTTTAAGAAAATCATCTTGTTCAGATATTTCCAGAAGATGCTCCTGAATATAGCTGTCAATTTTACTCAGCAGGCGCCAGTCTCCCATGGAATTTACAAAATTTCGGAATGATATGCAGCTCAGCACATCCATTTTAGATAATAAATAATCTCCACAAACCTATTGGGAAACAAATATAAGCCTATATTTTTTGTTTTAGTACATAGCATATTTTCACTTATGGTTGCCAAAATTGAGTGTTCCTAGATATGGAGAAGATTCCATGCTATTTTTTTCACTCTTAAAGGGAACCAGTCACCAGATTTGGCGACTGTAAGCTGCGGCCACCACCACTGAACTCTTATATACAGCATTCTATAATACTGTATATAAGAGCCCAGGCCGCTATGTAGAATGTAAAAATCAAATAATCACTTTATAATACTCATCTAAGGGGCAG